>NC_057728.1:10706458-10728672 GCF_004010195.1 Chiloscyllium plagiosum
TTTTGCCCTCCTGATTTCCCTCTTAAGTATACTCCTACTTCCTTTGTACGCTTCTAAGTATTCACTCGATCTATCCTGTCTGTACCTGACATATGCTTCCTTCTTTTTCTTAACCAAACCCTCAATTTCTTTAGTCATCCAGCATTCCCTATACCTACCAGCCTTCCCTTTCACCCTGACAGGAATATACTTTCTCTGGATTCTTGCTATCTAATTTCTGAAGGCTTCCCATTTTCCAGCCGTCCCTTTACCTGCGAACATCTGCCTCCAATCAGCTTTTGATAGTTCTTGCCTAATACTGTCAAAATTGGCCTTTCTCCAATTTAGAACTTGGACTTTTAGATCTGGTCTATCCTTTTCCATCACGATTTTAAAACGAATAGAATTATGGTCTCTGGCCCCAAAGTGCTCCCCCCACTGACACCTCAGTCACCTGCCCTGCCTTATTTCCCAAGAGTCGGTCAAGTTTTGCACCTTCTTTAGTAGGTACATCTACATACTGAATCAGAAAATTGTAGTGTGACAGATCAGAAATACTGAGCAGTCAGGAGAGCTGGTGCGTTACAGCTGAGTGTCATCAGCATACAGGACTCCAGTGTAGTGGGACAATGGGAAGAAAAGCCATTGCAAACGATTCTCTAGCTACAGTAGATTGATTAGAATGAAACTTATTATGATCATGGTTAAAAAGAAACTCTCAATTTTAAACTTTCATAACTGATTTTAATGCCTCAAACCCCAAAGAAAATTATTGATTTAAGATGACCACAATGGTCACCTGACCAGGTTCAGCCAAGCTCATGAAGCCAATAATAAACAAGAGTCAGTCTAAGCCAAAAGTAACATTCTTGTAGAAAGTCATTGATATTCATGTATGAATCACCAGTTTGACTTTCACCTTTCTGAAAAATTCAGTATTTGGGGTAGAGATTTCTTGTAGATTATCCAGATTGAACAAAAACAATGAAGCCAATAGGAATACAGAAGTGAACTATATTTCAGGCAGCAGTGTTAGATAAAGCAGGGAGGAGAAAATTAATTCATAAGAGTAGAGCGAGAAGGTTTGTTGACTCTTTCTCTTTCTGTCTATCTGTCTCTCTCTCCCCCTAACCACTGTCCCACTTTCCTCTTTCTCTCAGCCTCTTGAAAAACAGGGCCTGATGATAAAAGCAAATTTGAGAAACATCCATTCACCGAGAACTCAAGGATATCAACAAATTTTGCGAATGCTGAGAATACCATACATCAACGAAACAATTGCAATCTCAAGTTAAAACCTAACAACTTAAGGACTTTTTAAGGACTCTGGGTCTTTCTTTTTGAGTGGGATACTTTCCCCTTTGTAAACTTTATACCTGTGTTTCTGAGTTTGATGCTGTATTGTTATCACTTTTATTTCTTAGGGTCATCAAGTAATAAAAGTGCTCTTTCTTTCACTCAAGAAGGTCATGAATTTGGCTTCCCATTTGTTTCTGGTCGACCAATGAACTTGATGTTTTAAGAAATAGCTGCATACTAAAATAGAAGTCTTTTGTGTGGTCTGCCAAAGGCATTAGAAAAGAGGGCAGCAGATTCATTATATTGCACCTGGTGAGGCAGACCCACTCAACTGGATGATGGAAGAAGATGTGAGCGTCTTTGCCAAATGCTACAGACAGGTTAAGAAGGGTGAGGATAATAAATAGAGTTATGGGAGTATTTTGCTTTAACCTATGTTTCTGTTAATACTGCTGGCAGCATGACTGTTGCCAGATGCAGTGAAGATTTTCTCTTCTGTTCCTTGTTGTGTTTGATCCACCAAAGGTGAAGAACGGTACAAAAACAGAAATTGCTGGGGAAAAGAAAACTCGGCAGGTCTGGCAGCATCTGTGGAGAGAAAGCAGAGTTAAAATTTTGCATCCTGTGACCCTTCTTCAGAGCTGTTCAGAAAAGCAATGCTTCTTTCAGGAAGATCTCTTTCACTGAATGTTTTGACTGACGCAAGAGATAATGCTCTTTTTCATGTGATTGCTGAGGTATTTGTACTAACCAACCATAAGCACTCTCTATAAATCGCATAATTAATGATTGAAACCAACCCTCAGAGCGGTGCCAATGTTATGATTATGTGTATCATTAGATTAGTATTGGCTGAAAGGATTGATGAGGTCTGAGACATCTTGCTGCGGTTTCCAATAATTTCTCATTTTATGAATAAATGCAGGTATTGTGCAGCATTGATTTATTGGGTCGCTTTGATGCTGATTAACTGTAACACGGTTACTCACAGTCTGTTTCCATTCTATAAAACTGGTTTTTAAATTTACATAAATGACAGGCCTGGCCACAGCACTTTGCAGATAGTGAAGGGAAGATGGAGGTTGAAGCCTGAATCATTTCCTTGTTATTCTTTACACTCAGCTCATGAAGTACTTCCTGGAAACACATTTGTGGAAACTGCCTGCATAACTCCCAAGAATTTTATGATTTTAATTCCCAGTGTAAAAACATTCGGACTAACTAATGCAACAGGAAAATTCTCAAACCATCTGTATGCTATCAATCTGTTTGAAAGAGGGGCACAGATTTAATTCCTTTTTGCACCTTAAACTAATTTAAATCGACAGAGTACTGCGAGCTAAAATCAACAAGCACTTAATGAAAATCACTTGAAAGGTAACATTTAGAATGCCCGACTGTTTTATGAGTCAAAGTCTGGAAGCATCACTTGTACTTCTTTAGTTTGGGCTGAGATACTCTGTGTGGTTTAATCTGTTTCCTATTCCCTATTGCTACACAAATAATTCAGAATCTAATATGCTGCAATAGTCATGATTGATCTGGCAAAAAAAAGTTAACTTTTATTGCATTTAATTTATTTTATCTCTGCAAACCATCTCATCCAGTTGATGACAGAACTGAACCATATATTCCGACTTCACGTTACAACAGTTTCCATTTAATCCTGCTGGGAGTGTCCCCAGCACATGTTCATAAATGTAGAAACAATTTCAAAAATTAAAATGTTCCAAGACAAGAAGAAGGAGTAGGAGTTGGCCATTTGGCCCCTTGAGCCTAATCTATTAATGGGTAAGATCATGGTTGATCTATTTGTGATCTCTACTGTTCTGCCTACCCCAATAAGCTTAAAGTCCCTTGTCCGTGAACAAAATAATTTTTTTTTCAGTATGTTAACGGTAGACAATTTGATCAATATGTCCATTGGTGTTCTTATTTTAGCAAAATGTCAGTGACTGTTCCAAAGGCTAGTTATGCTCTACTACCTCAGACCTAGATCTTTTGACTCCCCACAACCAGACTGTTTTTAGTCTCTGCAATAAAAATGCTTTGATAGTCGATGTTACAAAGCCTATGACATTGCAGACTTACAGACTGCATAATTATAGAATCCCTACAACATGGAACGGGACCATTTGACCCATCAGGTCTGCCCCGAACTTGCAAAGAGCATCCCCCCAACCCCAGAACGAGCACTCCACCCTATCCTCGTAACCCCCTGCATTTAGCATAGTCCATCCATCCAACCTGCATGTCTTTGGACTGTGGGGGGAAACCGGAGCACCCAGAGGAAACCCATGCAGACACGGGGAGAATGTGCAAACTCCACACAGACAGTCACCTGCGGCTGGAATCAAACCCAGGTCCCTGGTACTGTGAGGCAACAGCCCACATATAATCAATCAAAATAGAAGAGAACATATGAGAACTGTTGTGATGCCTGGGATAGAAAAAAAATAGGGTAAACTAGACAAAATAACTTGAATAAAAATGTGCTGCCACAAGATCTAACAGTGATATGTAGAGGTGATGTAGTCCCTATGTAGGCTGTTAAGGAGCAGCATTAAAAATCCTAGAAGAACGATGACGGTACTGAATTTTCTCATCTTTATTTAGAGGATTTTCACCTTAAACTAACTGTATTAGCAGTTCTCAAGCTGGTATAGAGTAGAACATGTTTCTGCAATGTAATAGCTGAACGGTGACTTCATTCGCAATCTGAAACACCTACTACGTGACCAGCCAGCTCAGAGCCAGACCATTGTGTGAGGCAAACGCCTGAGACTCCTGTTTCTATCTGATTGGCCCATGTTAACAACCCCAATCAGGGAACCCATACTCAATGAGATCCACCCAGCTCTCATTCCAATCACTACAAAAGGCAAGATATGTCCCTACGTCTATGATTTGCAATCCCATTTATTGGTTAAAACTGGCATGGGCAAGTTGGACCGAAGGGTGTGTTTCCATGTTGTACATTTCTATGACTCCTTAACTAGCAGTTAAAACTAACCAAAATGTTTTATTTTGGACCAGACACACTAACATGAATTTCAGTAGTCATAGTGGAGATGCACTCTACTCTCCACTCAGATTGAACTGGAACTGCCTCTGATATCTTGGAAGCCTCGGGGAACACTGGGAAATTGTTGCACCTAACTAGTAGGCAATTTTGTGGATTCTCTTCAACGCAGTTATAATGGAAAAGGAGGAAGGAATGTAGAGTGAAACAATATATATCGAGATAAAGATTCATACACGATTAAACTCTGCCCCTCCGCTCAATCAAATAATTTATAAACTTCACAGATTTTGGGAAGACCCTAGTGAGGATCAGAGTTCAAAGAATGAACTTCACTTAAGAAACACAAGTAAACAGTGTCAAATAATTTACGTAGACTTCAGAGCCAGATAATCTGTTCACTGGGTTCTGGCTCTCCACTCCTCATGAGGGATCTGTGCAAAATCGCACATGGGACTTTCAGGGTGTCTGCTGATCAGGTGACAGTGCTGAGAGGCAAGCTGTTATCTTCATCCAGTTTAGCATGATAACAAAGCAGAAATGTTGCAGGGTCATCAAGTCTAATCACTCTGCTGACCTCTCAGAATAGCCAAGCTCTATAAATCAGATTCACATGACGTTGTGTGCTCCTATCTTTGTGAAACAGAAAGAGATGCCACAAACTGACTCATCAGATTTAGTGCAACCAAATCTAAAGAATCCCTCACATGAATGTTAGATTTGCTGAGTTTGCCGTGATCATGCTAAAGGCTGCAGGATTAGTTGTTGAGGAATGTTATGGAAAGGCTTCTATTAGTGGAATAACTGAGACAAACATTGAAATCTTAGCAGGTTTTTTTTGAGGATTTCAGAGATAAGGAAGGGCTTGGTAGTACAGTTCTGACCAAGGTCTGGGTTAGCCTCAAACAGTATCTTCTTCTCCCAGCTCTCCTCTGCCCTTTCTTTAGACTGTATGGAGATAGCATGACAAGTAAATAGGGCAGAGAGGGTATGAGCTGGAATTCCAGTGGGTGCACACCGACTATCATATAGACTTTTTCCATTTTAGTTCAGACCTGTAAATTTAGGCTGCGTGTCATCAAAGACATATGACAATATCATTAGTTTGTACTGTGTTAGCTAGGAGAGAGTGAGGATTGCAGATGCTGGAGATCAGAGACTACAAGTGTGGCTCTGGAAGAGCACAGCCAGTCAGGCAGCATTCGAGGAGTAGGAGAGTGAACATTTAGAGCATATGAAGAGCTTATGTGTGAAACGTTGACTCTCCTGCTCCTCGGATTCTGCCTGGCTGGCTGTGCTCTTCCAGAACCACACTTTTAGACTCTTATTCTGTGTCATCACTGTGTCACCTAACTGGGGAGCTAACTGGGGAGGAAAAGGTTTGCAAATTGTTTCTTTAGTCACAATATGTATAAATACAGTCATTTCAGCTCTACAAGCATCAACCACTCCAGGTCCAGTCTTCTGCTGTCATCTCGAGATTCGCCTCACCTCAACACTCTCCCTCAAAGCCTACCTGACCCATCCCTGACCTCCCTATTTTCTTTGGTGAGCCAGACAGGTACTAGAGTGGATCCACCAGATATGCAGTCCCTTCCAATTGGCAAATTTCTTGCACTTCTTTGAGGTCGAAGATGATGAAGACAGAGGAGCAAAGCATGGAAGTAGGAAAGGTTCAGTCAGAAGTAAATGATACTGAGCTCACGTGTATTCGTGCCACATGGTCTCCAAACCAGGAAGTAAAATAAGTTATGTTCTAATCAACCTGTTCAGAGATGTTATAACAGAGTTCTGGAACAGTGACTTGAACACAGGCCGCCTGGCTTAAAGTGGGGGATACTACTGATGTGCCACAAGCGTAAGCAGTTTCTGAGAAGGCTATTTCTCTCTCCAGCACAGAGATATACCAGCTGTTCAAATCTGACTGCAGTGTTTTTGAACCTTTTAACCAGCACTTAACCTTTATGCATCTGGATGTCTTTGTTGACACCAGCCACAACAATCTGTCAGCAGTGCATTCGATACATCACGGATGTTCTGTTTAGAAAAGCATCTGAGTTTATTCAGTTTCCACATTAGCCCAGAAGAGACAGCAACCTTTCTCTGATTGTGTGAATGTAAGTGCATCATGCCAACATTATAAGCAAAAAGCCCCTTATGAAAGCATCAAGAAATATTTCAGTTTCCTGCATATTCAGACAATTAGGAATACTCGATGTATGTCAATGTATGCTTTATGTGAAGTAACCACTGGCAATCTGTGATGGTTGATTGGAAACCAGGGGATTCATTTCAGCCTTGGCCGATGGGCCATTTTCCAAATCCAGGTACACAGATTGAAAGACAATTCAATAAAACCTTGCATTCCACCAATATCTGTTAGGATTATAGTTCCTGCTTGATCCTCTATAATTTGGTCTTCCAAGTACAGAAGATGAAGAAAGAGAAAGTACTGAAGACCATTCTGAATAAGCGCAGGAGAGAAATGAGATACATTTTGACACCTTACTCCAAGCAGCATAAAGACCTTCAGCAGCATCTTCACCGAAAGAGCATTCTATCCATCTCAAGGAAAATTAAGTCCTTGAAAATCCCTGAATTGCTGCCAACTAGCCATTTAGCTAAAAGGTGAATTTTTTATTATCCTTTTCTTTGAAGATTAGATTCCCTACAGTGTGGAAACAGGCCCTTTGGCCCAACAAGTCCACACCGACCCTCCGAAGAGTAACCCACCCAGACCCACTTTCCTCTGACTAATGCACCTAACACCTGACCAATTCACCTGACGTGCACATCTTTGGACTGTGGGAGGAAACCAGAGCACTCGGAGGAAATCCACGCAGACACAGAGAGAATGTGCAAACTCCATGTAGACCGTTGCCCGTGGCTGGAATTGAACCTGGCACTGTGAGGCAACAGTGCTAACCACTGAGCCATGTGACGCTTTTTGGAAGAGAATAGTTCCAAACAGTAGCAGCTGGAGGTATCTTCGGTGAATAAAAAAATAAGAACTGGGAACAGGAGTAGGCAATTTAGCCCCTCAAACCTGTTCCACCATTTGATACAATCATCGCTTATCATGGCCTCAAATTCACTTTCCCACCCATTCCTCATAACCCTTTAACCCATTACTATTTAAAAATCCATCTATTGCCTCCTTAAATTTATTCCATATCCTGCAGTCCACCACATTTTAGGGTGGTGAATTCCATAGATTCATGATTCTTTGAGAGAAGTAATTCTTTCTCTTCACTGCTTTTAAGTCTCCCATCCCTTAGCCTAAAGCTATGACTGTTCATCCCAAATGGTCCCACAGGGGAAACATCCTTACATCTACTTTGTCACACCCTCTTTAACAGCTTGTATACCTCAATTAGATTTCTTCTCATCCTTCTTTACTCCAGTGAGTATTGGCCAAAATTGCTCAAGCTCTCCGCACAAGACAAGCCCTTCATTTCCAGAATTAATCCAGTGGATGTTCTCTGAACTGCCTTCAATGCAGTCACAGTTGCAACAACTCTTCCCTACATTTGTAAGCAAAAAATGCCAACAAAAGTCAAGGTCCCATTCATGGGAAGAAGAACATTGAGGGACCTCATCTTGCTACCAGTCCAATTATTTGCCTTTTAGCTGGTGGGAAAACCGCTACCTTCCCAACATGGAAAACAGAATGCCAATCGGGGTTGGGATTGCTGCCTTCCTTTGCCCCAATTGAGAGGGCAAAGAGGATATGTGAGTAGCCATTAAAAGCACTCAACAGCTCTCTGTCACTGCAACACCCCTCACCCTGCAATGTCCCCATAAAACATTGCTTTCTCACCATCGCATTTAGAACAGAACAGAATCCCCTACAGTGTGGAAACAGGCCATTCCGCCCATCATATCCACAATGACTCTCTGAAGAGTGTCCAACTCAGACCCAACCCTATCCCTGTAACCCTGCATTTCTCAAGGCTAACGCACCTTAACCTACACACCCCTGAACGCTATGGGTAATTTAGCTTGGCCAATCCTCCTAACCTGCACATCTTTGAACTGTGGGAGGAAACTGGAGCACCCGGAGGAAACCCACACAGACACAGGGAGAATGTGCAAACTCCACACAGACAGTTGCCCGAGGCTAGAATCGAACCCCTTTGGGGCAGCAGTGCTAATCACTGAGTGTGTTCAATTGGTACATAGGAAATTCTTATCTCTGGTAGGAGTTCCCGGATCATAGGATCTAGCACTGTGTGTTCACAGCTGCTGGAGGAAGAAATGCCCAAGCTCCCTGAAACACAGAGGGCTACCAGTCACCAGGTAGCTGCTCAGTCCCCTGCAGATGAAATGTTTCTGTACTCAGCTGTAAATAACATGGTCAACCTGCAGAGACCAGCAGGAAAGTATCAGAGAAGTGCATCAGAGAATCCAGTAAATTGGGGTGAGATATGGAGGAGTCTATTCATTCCCATCTACTGCGGTGACTCTGGTTTGCTGTATCCATGGAAAGAGTGAAAGGGTCAGGAGGATGCTCAGTGGCTACTGGATATACACTTTAACCTGCATCCATCACTGTTGCACTGAATATTTAGCTAATGAAGGGGGAAGGAGGGATTGGTGTGAGTGACTTCAACCTCTTATCAAGGGCATCATGGAGACAGGGTGAAGCCAGCATGCTCCCACAGGGAGGAAGCCTGACAGTCAGGTATCTCAGCAGCTTCATCTTTGGGCACAACAAAGGCTGCCCCAATTATCCAACCTGCCTTCTACTAACAACCAGTATTGGCACAACGGGCTGAATATCCTCTTTCTCGGGGTCTATTAGTATACCTTGTAGAACTTGCAGCAAAAATGAAAACAACAAGCTTTTCATGACTC
Source organism: Chiloscyllium plagiosum (assembly GCF_004010195.1). Taxonomy (NCBI): domain Eukaryota; kingdom Metazoa; phylum Chordata; class Chondrichthyes; order Orectolobiformes; family Hemiscylliidae; genus Chiloscyllium; species Chiloscyllium plagiosum. The sequence continues at coordinate 10,715,616 of NC_057728.1, forward strand.
TAACCAAGAAGGAGAAAAGGCGAGTAAGTTATTCAGACTGGAGGTTGATTGCTGAGTCTGTATTTGCTACATGCGGCTGAGTATCTGGAGCTTTGAACACCTCAATTGGGCAGGGGTTTATTGTGAATGCTGAGTTAATTCCAGCAGGTTGTGCAATTAATTAAATGAAAATGCACACAGTTAGGGTGTCTTGCTATCTCTTCAGGACCATTCTGAGGACAAAGGACTTAACTGCTAATGTTAACCATGACGAGAAGAATCTGATATTTGAATTCCCATTTAATTAATTTCTCACACCATGAGTGCCCTGTTTATCGTTACTGAACCTCCAGGCACTGTTCCCTTAGCTGCAATTAAGTCCACAAGCCCTTGTGGTCCCAAAATAGCCCAAGTAAATGTTAATGTAGGAAATGACAGTCAAGATTCAAACATTTCTTTGGAACATATTCAGTGAAGATGGGTCAGTGTAGCTGCAGTAAAATGTGGTTATGTTACAATACAAATCAGTTAAGCTTTGTCAGGTCAGCTGAATTCAATGAGAGGTTTGCCATTTTACAACCTCTCTTTCCTGCATTTCTGATTTCTTTAAGCCTGGGACTTGCCAAGATTTCTTTCGCCTCTGTAGGGTGGCAGAACAGGGCATATTAACTGGAAAAGAAAACAGATTCACTTGCAAGGAATCATGTTGTCCATTTGCAGAATACCATTAAAAAGTATAAAGAAGTGATTGTATGCAATGATGTTGGTAGATTTGCCTGTAAACCCGTTTCAGAATTTTTTTTATCATGTTCAAGGCCAAATAAATATTGAATTTCATAAAGATTGTTCAACATGATATGTTGGTAAAGCATCAATCAGGGACTATTGTGGAGCTCAGGTTTAACCCTTATATTAAAAACTATTGCAAAGTATCCAAAACAAATCCCAAGACAAGTCAAAAATTGGCCTGTTGGTATAACTGGAAGCGTATTAACTTTGTTGGAGTCTATCAAAAGCATGTAGAAAGAAAAACAGAATTGTGTCGTGTCTGTGATGCCAGCAGTGTGGATTCAATTCCCATCATCGGTTTGAAGTTACCATGAAGGACTTTCCTTCTCAACTTCTTCCCTCACTTGAGGTCTGGTGGCCCTCAGGTTAAATCACCACCAGTCGTTTCTCTCTAATGAGAGAGCAGCCCCTATGGTCTGGTAAGACTATAGTAATACAATACAAGATGCAGTGGAGAGGTTCAACTTTTGTTTGGGGTCTAGATTAGAGTGGTGCTGGAAAAGCACAGCTGGCCAGGCAGCAACCAAGGAGCAGGAAAAATCAACATTTCGGGCAAAAGCCCTTCATCAGGAATTCCTGATTTCTAGCATCTACAGTCCTCACTTTTGCCTAGTCAACTTTTGTTTGGAGCTAGGCAAATTGACCGCAGCTATAGGAAGAATTTTATAGAATCCCGACAGTGTGAAAACAGACCCTGCAGCCCATCAAGTCCGCACTGACCCTCCAAAGAGTAACCAACCCAGACCCATTCCCCTATCCTATACTTATCCAACTAATGCACCTAACCTACACATCCTGAACACTATGGACAATTTAGCATGGCCAATTCATCTAACCTACACACCTTTGGATTGTGGGAGGAAACCGGAGCACCCGGAGAAAACCCACGCAGACACGGGGAGAACCCACACAGACAGTCGCCGAGGCTGGAATCAAATCCAAGTATCACTGTGAGGCAGCAATGCTAAGCACAGAGCCACCACGCCACCTTTTTATGGATGAATGTTCTTTCGGTTCCTGGGTATCAACTGGAGAATTCTTGCCAGAAACCTCAGGACATGAAGAACTTAGACTTTGGTCAAACTTTCATTCCAACACCATGTTGGACACTGTCATTGCTGTGAAGATTCTAGAGTGTACCCCTCCTCACCAATCTCCTTGACCTTAGTTGAATGACTGTGTTCCTTTAATTGACCATTTTCTTCTCATTTAAAATAGAAATAGTAATTAATAATAATCCTATTACTGAAAATTTACATTTGAGATGCATCCTGAACTGGCTTTCATTTGTCCAAATTGCATTTTGACAGCATCCAAAAGTACCACAGAGGTTTGTAATTCAGTACAAAGCAAATAATTAGTGGAATGTGTTCAATTTCATTGCCAAATGCTGATTCAAACCTGGTTTGAAAAGGTCTCGCTGCATTTAGTTTGCATTTGACATTTCACCAATGTTTATAACACTGAATTCATGAGGTGGCATTGTGTAAAGTCAAATGTCTAAAGCATCTGCCTGCGCAACTAAAACATATGGTATTAGAATGTAGCGAATCCCAGGAGCTGAGTTTTCCTCTGTGCTGAGTTTGCATATATACTGAAGTTCAGCAGAGCTTCTTCGAACTTTTAAGTTTAAAAACTTTAAGGGAAGGAAACTTGATTCTGTGATGACAAAGGCACATACGATGACCGCAACTGCTTCAGTCTGTGTATGGTCTGGAATAGATGTACAGTTTTCACAGAAGTATCTGTGCTTTGATCGTTGCCTGTTTGTTGCTCGCATATGAGTGAAAATCTTTGAAAAGAAAAAAAATGAAGAGTTATTAAACACCAGGCCAAACAATTTATTCTTCTGGATGTAGTAACAATCATATGTGGAAGGATTATAAAAACCACGTGTTTTTATTTTCATCCTTTTTGGAACTGTCGACTGAAGTAAGGAACATAATGCCTTAAAGTTGTGTAAAGGAATGCAGATTTAAGAATCATGGACCATCTTGTGTGTTGTTTATAATGTTACATTTTCTTGGAAGAGTGACAACAGAAGCAGACACCACGGAGCCTATGGGTTTTGACCTAGTGGAAAGCTAATTGACAACAAGGTCTAATTGGCTCCTGACCAGGTGACCATGGCTTGTGCGGGGCCAGAGGAGCAGAGAACTGCAGAGCCTGCAAAGGAAAAACATTCAACAAAAACTTTCACTGTGTCCTCTCTTTTGTGGAGCTACCAAAAATTCTTCAGGAATAATTCAACTCACCTTTCTCTGCAAATGCTCAACTGAAGGAGGAATAAAATACTTTCAAAAGTAATAAAAGAACACACTCTGGACCAGTGAATGTAACACCACATCAATTTTGTGTCAATTACATGGGATTAAAAAGTAATTAAAAGGAAGAGAAAGAAAACAACTAATTGAATCCTGTGACTGGTGTAATGGAAATGCATTTCCTGATTTTTTACCCTTTTTCCACCTTCAATACGCATCTTTTGCCATTCTGTCTGTCTCTTTGTGAAGGGTGAGGGAGGTTTAAATAAGAAAAGTAGTAGAGTTTGTTTATAAATTAGAATCCCTACAGTGTGGAAACCGGCCATTTGGCCCAACAAGTCCACACTGACCTTCCGATCAGTAACCCACCCACACCTATTCCCCTATCCTATCACCCCACATTTCCAGGACTAATGCATCTAACCTACACATCCCTGAACACTACGGACAATTTAGCATGGCCAATTCCACCTAACCTGCATATCTTTGGATTGTGAGAGGAAACTGGAGCACCCGGCAGAAACCCACACAGACACGGGGACAATGTGCAAACTCCACACAGACAGTCTCCCGAGGATGGAATCAAACCCGGGTCCCTGGTGCTGCAAGGTAACAGTGCTAACCACTGAGCCATTGTGCTGCTTTAAATTTAAAGAGTTAAAAGTTAGCGATTCATATTTCTTGATTACTATAATTAAAGACAACTTGTGAAGTATAGAAACCTGGTAAATGTTCTCTTTTAATCTGAGTTCATCAGTCAAATAAAGTAGGAACTTTGGACAGTTTATCTAAATTTTTTCACATTTGTGATGATTCCAGGAATTGTGGGGCTTGATTTCCAGCACTCCCCTAGTCAGTCATGACACAATGAATATTGATAGTGAGAGCCTGTTGTTTAGAAACACAGAAACATAGAAAATAGGAGCAGGAGGAGACCATTTGGTCCTCTGAGTTTGCTCCACCATTCATCACCATCAAACTGAATAGCCGAATCCTGCTTTCGCCCATAGTTTTGGTCCCATTCGCCCATTCCAAGTGCTATATCTAGCCATTTCTGGAATAAATTCAATGTTCTGGCATCAACTATTTCCACAGGCTCACCACACTTAGGGTGAAGAAATGTTGCCTTATCTCCATCTTAAATGGTCCACCCCAAATCCTCAGACTCTGATCCTTGGTTCTGGACACATCCGCTATCAGGAACATCCTCCCTGCATCTACCCTGTCTAGTCCTGTTAGACTTTTATAAGTCTCTATGTAATTCCACCATCCCCCCCCCACTCATCTGAACCCCAGTGAAAACAATCCTAACCGAGTCAATCTCTCCTCATATGTCAGTCCCGCCATCTCCAGAATCTGCCTTCGCTGAGCAAGAGCATCCTTCCTCAGTAAAGGAGACCAAAACTGCACACAACTTTCCCTTTATGGCCTCACCTTGGCCCTGTATAACTGCAACCACACATCCCTATTCATGTACTCGAAATCTCTTGCAATGAAGGCCAACATACCATCTGCCTTCTTTATGCCTGCTGCACCTGCATATCTACCTTCAGCAATTGGTGCACAAGAACACTCAGGTCCCACCACACACTCCCCTCTGCCAATTTACAACCCTTCAGGTAGTAACTTGCCTTCTAGTTTTTGCTTCCAAAGTGAATAATCTCACGTTTATCCAAATCATACGGCACCTGCCCACTCACAGAACCTGTCCAGATCATGCTGAAGGATCTCTGCATTTTGAGACATCCCAAGAGTAAGGCAGTGGACTCAGGTGGTTTATATTTGTATGCCAACTACAAAAAGCTATCAAATACTGACCATTATTTTCTACAAAGCTAACACAGCCTCCTGCCTTCCAAGATGGCTGCGACAAAGCGTGAGACTCGGCTGCTCATAGCTCCTGCAGCGTTTTCTGTCACATCTGCATGGCTTGGTCGTTGTCTTTGCCAGCTCAGTAACGTGTTTTTCTTTGGTTTTGGCTGCCCAGGCCTCCTGCGGGTAGCTGGGTCCCTGTGGATTTCCATCCCTGCTCCATCTCAGGTGGTGTCATCTGAACACGAGCCAGACTCCCATCAGTTGACTCGGAGCCAGATTCTGTCAGTTGATGTCATCGGAGGGACTGCGGGACCCAGGCAGCGTGGCCGACTCCCGCTCAGAGACAGCGGACTCAAAAGCAATGGCGCTAGTGCTGGTGCTGGCAGAAAAGGAGTACATTACCAGGATTCCGGGGACAATGTCGGATTGCGGCAACTGGAGGAGCAGGGAAGGTGACCTTTGAAGTTATTTCAGTTTTAATCATATCAATTTAATCTTAGACTATTCAGTATTTTACCAGTTGTACAATTTTTTCTGTAATCCAAGATGGCGTCGGAATGTGCCAACATTATCCACTTTTCACCGCACCTAGGTACAAGTGACATTAGATAGATCCAAATAAATCTAAATCTAAATTACGGGTAGTACTCTAAACTTGTGACTTGGTAAAACAAATGGTTGCAAGGGCTTCATAGCTTAAATTAAAGTTGTACTGAACATTTAAGTTGAAAAAGGAGAAAGTGAGGACTGCAGATGCTGGAGATCAGAGCTGAAAATGTGTTGCTGGAAAAGCGCAGCAGGTCAGGCAGCATCCAAGGAACGGAAGAATCGATGTTCGGGCATGAGCCCTTCTTCAGGAATCATTCCTGAAGATGGGCTCATGCCCGAAACGTCGATTCTCCTGCTCCTTGATGCTGCCTGACCTGCTGCGCTTTTCCAGCAACACATTTTCAGCATTTAAGTTGAAATGCCCATCAGCCATGATTAAATGGCGGCGGGGACTCGATGGTGCGAATGGCCTTACTTCCACTCCTACATTTTATGGTCTTATTCACTCACCTTTTGTGGAAGCAACACAGCCCCAAAAGGAGAATTATTTTCTTGATGAGATGGATTTACGCCACCATATATTGTACTTGATGCATTTTCAGGCATGTTATAACCTACAACAGTAATGAAATGCACATTTTTTAAATTTAAAAATGGCAGTCACTAAATTTTATTGAAATTTGTGTCCTGCTTGCTCTTTCTTGAATTTATTTCCTCTATACTTTTAATGTTTCTCTATTAAATGGAGCAGTTGGAGATAAAAAGAGTTGTAACTATCTTTCTTTTTCTAAAGTATGAGTCTCTTAAAGTTAAGTCTAATTGAGTGTGGCATCATTTTGGAATAGAATTATACATATTCTTTCCAAACCTCAGTCACATGCTTCTAAGGGATTAAGGGATTGTTTCCCGATTTTCAAAATAATGACAATTCACATTAATTATATACTCCACTTGATTTTAAGCATACTCATAGTTTATTATCAACATCATTAAAGACACAAATTAGCATTTTGATTTTCAATAGACTAATGCTACCATCATTTGCCTATTCCAGTCATCACTCATGTTTAGTAATCTGCTCTACTCTGACACAAGTAGACAGCCAAATTCTACCCATCTTAACACAGTTGTCAGAATCAGTGCACGCCTTCCAACAGTGTCAGCAACTTTGGGAGTCCACGCATGCCAAATTAAGTACAGATATCCAGGAGTGATTCAGTATTTTTCTGAAGGATGCAGTATTGATGGGCATTGAAGAAAATCATTTTGAAAGAATTGAATGCATGAGAACTTCCATTCTTGTGCACGACCCTCGAAAAAGCCACACCTTGCTGAATTAAGTGTAACTGAGGTTTCAATGGCCTATTATGTTAATATTAATGCTGAACTGACACTGAAGGAGCAATTTTATATTATGACATTTGTTCATTTTAATAAGAAATTCCACAATTTTTTCCACCTTAATCCTATGAATATGCCAAAATTGTTGATTCTACTTGCCGAAAAATGCAAAATTAAAAGCATTTCCTGCTTTGTTGTATGCTTCAACATGATTGGTTGCTTACACTCCTTGATGACATCACTGTTACTGGGCCCCTGAAGACCTTTTGGACTTGAAGCCAGATTCAAACCATAATCACAAAAGGGGAAATCTGTGTTATAGAGAATATTTAGAGGACAGCAATAATCATAGTTGCTTTGTCGCTGATTGCAAGATCCAGCCCATAAAGAACTGATAGAGTGGTGGTCATTCTTGTAAATTTGATATTGCTTATTGGAAGAGGTTTAAAGTATAATCAATCTTTCAGCTATCATGAAATTCCAGCAGTTTCTAAACCTTCTACCTTCCAACATCTAACATCAATGGTGACATTTCAAGTCAATTTCTTTTCCTTTCCTACCCCCCCCCCCCCCCCACCTCCCCACCTCACCACCACAATGGCTACATTAAGTGCATGTGACAATGCGAGCTTTCCATTTATCTTTCTGCTTGTTGTCTGCTTTTTAAACCATTGGACAAACACAACCTACACATCACATGAACACAACCTACACACTGCAAGGTTGAAGTAACTGTTTTCATGGACTGGGAGGCAGGTAATGCAAGCCCGGTCAATGGATGTATCTGCTGGACAAAAGTCCCTTTGCTTGTTGGGTCTCATTAGAATTTTGCTGTATGCACTGTTGCGTGGCCAGGAACTTTTAAAAATTATATCAGGATCCTAATTAACATAAAGTCGTAGAGATGTACAGCACAGGAACAGAGCCTTCGATCCAATTTATCCATGCCGACTAAATATCCTAACCTAATCTAGTCCCATTTGCCAGCACTCAGCCCATATCTTTCTAAACCCTTCCCATTCATATACCCATCCAGATGCCCTTTAAATCATGCAATCTTCTTTAAATGAGAAAAAGCAAGCAGCATGAGCTCTTCGCGGACATACATCAATGCTGCTGCTGAGATGAGTCATAAGCTGTGGGCAAGAGTGCAGAGAGAGCAAACTTTGTCTGATCAGGACTGCTATTGAAAACATCTCTGATCTTCAGTGAAGTAAGTGTTCTGGTCTTGGCAAGAAACCATGCAGCTGAGAAGTTTACAATCATTCCCATTCCTCATAAATAGTTCAATTGTGAAGGGTAAAACCTCATCTGTTCGTGGATCGTTATGTGAAATGATGTACTAACATTTGAAAGCGTGATTCTGTTCTTTGTCAGGTGTCAGTTTAGGAGTTGAGAGCTGATTTTTTTTACTAAACGTTGGCATAAGTGTCAATTTTGGGGAGTTTCATGAAGGATTTCTCTCCATGAGCTACTGCGAGGTCCCTGTGCAATTCATCACTGCTCCCCTCATTATATATGCTCCACACCTCTATGTCACTGCACTCATGCTGTTGTGTACTGGTCAGCACCAGCAACTGATGAACTTGCTTATGCTCCCAAAGCAAAACAGACACCCCATTGCTCAGATGTATTTAACCTGCTACACCACCAGGAACCAACTACCTTACAGTGCATTGCCAGAGCTCAGCTGCCTCATTGACATAATGGAGTAGAAGTTTTTCCCAGTGGGAATGTGAAACGGACAACAGGGAATTACAGCCCATTTTACACTGCATCCAATTCTCTTTTCTATTGATTTCCATTAAGTATCTACCCCAATGTCTTTAAAATCACCTCTGCCGCACAACAACAATGCATGCATCAATGGATTTTAAACTTTTATTAACAGAGTCAGGCTAGCTTGAAGCTGAAGTCAACAATCCAAGCAGTTGTGTGAAAATTGTGTTAAAACATGCTATACCTCGACTTCAGTGCTAATGGCTGAGGTGTGAAAGTTGGTTTCTAATCTGACTGATTTTGCTCTTTATATGAAGACTACAATGACTGTTTAACACATGAACACAACCTACACACTGCGAGGTTTAAGAAACTGTTTACATGGACCGGGAGGCAGGTAATGCAAGCCAGGTCAATGGATACATCTGCTGGACTAAAAACCCTTGGCTTGTTTGGTCTCATTAGAACTTTGCTGTGTGCACTGTTGCGTGGCCAGGAATCTTTAAAAATTATATCAGGATCCTAATTAACATAAAGTCATAGAGAATGTACAGCACAGGAACAGAGCCTTTGGTCCAACATATCCATGCTGACCAGATATCCTAACCTAATCTAGTCCCACTTGCTAGCACTTGGCCCATATCCCTCTAAACCCTTCTTATTCATATACCCAGAGAGATGCCTTTTAAATGGTGTAATGATACCAGCCTCCACCACATCCTCTGGCAGCTCATTCCATATATGCACCACCCTCCGTGTGAAAAGGTTGCACCTTTGGTCCGTTTTAAATCTTTCCCCCTCACCCTAAACCTATGTCCTCTAGTTCTGGACTCCCCCCAGCCCAGGGATAAGACCTTGTCTATTTACCCTATCCACGTCTCGCATGATTTTATTAATCTCTATAAGGTCACCCCTCAGCCTCCGACGCTCCAGGGAAAACAGCCCCAGCCTATCCAATCTCTCCCTATAGCTCAAATCCTCCAACCCTGGCAACATCTTTGTAAATATTTTCTGAACCCTTTCAAGTTTGACAACACCCTTCCAATAGGAGAGAGAGCAGAATTGCACATATTGTTCCAAAAGTGGCTCAATCAATGTCCTGTACAGCCACAACATGGCCTCCCAACTCCTATACTCAATGTTCTGACCAATAAAGGAAAGCATAACAAATGCCTTCTTCACTATCCTATCTACCTGCAATACTTTTGTTTGGTTTAATGATACTAGTTGTTCAGTTGATGATATCCATCCAAAGAAATTTATTAAGATGTACTTTTGTGCGGTTTAATATGAAAAAGATGTGCCTATCCTACACGTTAGAAAATGTTAAATACTCCTGAGCCGAATAGATCATGTAATCTTTAACTGGTTAGAAATTGCAGGCAATGCAAATTAATTTCTGTGGTCAGCCTCTGGTAGTTCAACAGATCAATTGGTTCAATCCTGTGTTCTAAGATTTCGAAGTTCTGTGAACATGACGGAATGCACGACGACAAAACTTTTTTGACAAAGTTTTGACAAATGTGGAAGTGGGATTGCATTATCAGAAAATGTTGTGATTGACCTGAATATTCTGCAGCCTATTTTGCAGAATGTTAATGACATCGCACTTTGGTTTCTCTGCAAAATCTTCTTTTGAAGACCTTTGGGAAAACTTTGGTCATATAACATAATAGCAGGAAATAATATGTACTGTAAACTGTAGATTTGTAGAAAGGAAAGTCTTCTGAACATAAAAGAAATAGGAACAGGAACAGACATTGTGGTCCTTGTCCCTGTTCTGACATTCAGCAAGATCATGTTCAATTTGATTTTGGTTTCAACTCTACTTTCCTACCTGATCCCTGTAACTTTTGACATTCAAACATTTTATTTATCTTCAAAGTGAATATATTTAATGATTCAATTTCCATGGCTCTCTGGGGCTTGAGAATTCCGGAGATTATTTAATTTCAGAGAGAAGAAGTTTGTCCTCAGGCAGAATCTTATTGGGCACTGAATGACAATGTCTATGGCCAGTGAGGCATTTCCCAACATTGGGAACAACTCACTTTCAGTTCCTGATGTCATGAGGAGAACTTTGCTCGGAAGCAACAAGTTGCCTATTAAGGGGAGTCGTTGTTTGTTAACGAAATTGTTAATTGCAAATCTCATCTCATTAATGTGCAGCTTTCTATCCATCATCCATCCTGAGCAAGCTTAAAAGGAAATTCTCGACATTGAAGTCAGAGCAGGTACCTATCCACCTCAGTTTGCTACTGGCTGTGAGAGGAGCCTTCATGTTGGTCATCTCAGAACAGCATTGCAGGGCACTGTCCATGAGCACCAGCCACACGTGCCCCACTTCCATGGACATTGGCATCCAGCATGTGCCAGCCCATGGCACATCCATGATCTACTTACATTATACTTCTCCACCCTAATGCTGCAGCTTAGGGTGCTAGGGCAGCTATCATTGTAATCCTTCAGCAAAGATACTGTGAGCTCATGGACTGGACCTGGCTGCAACTCCAGGATGTTTGCTTGCTCTCTTAGCCATTGCTCATTCGGAGCCTACCTTGGTGGCTCACGGCATCCCTACCTTGGCTTGCACTTAGACCGTCAAAGTGGAAGAGATCAATGACCTCTGAGTAGCTGTGCTTTCCTCCAGAAACTATGCTGACCCAGCTGGCAAGCTCTGAGCAGCCTGGCAGGGTCTAGTGCCGTGGCATCCTGCGCTGCTTCTGAGGCGCCAAGATTGTCCCTCCTCTGCAACTCCACCCCCTGCCGGCAGAAACCTCCGGCTCCCTGCTCACACTTTCCCCTTACCCAGCAGGTTCAGAGACAGATGTCAGGGATCATGCAGGTAGCTCTGGACTGATTGTGTTCATCCAGGTGCATGACAACCATTCAAAGTTGGTGCCAGGGAAGCTAGGGATAACCCAGCAGCTGTGGGCACATATGAGAATGCAGCACAAGGTGGGTACAAGATACACCATGGCGTTGGGGTAGGGAGCTAATGTGAAAAGTTTGCTAAGATACAGTGAGAAAACCCACTTTGCAAAGAGAATCCATCCCTGCAACTCAAGATAACTGACAGCCAAAATAAAAAGGTTTAACCCTTCGTTTCTGTCCTAAATAACTGACCCCATATTCTGCAACTATAAACCCTCAAACTCGGCTCCCCTGTCCTCTCAATGTCTTTGAGACCACCCAAAAATATCAGTCCATGCAGCCTATTCTTTCATGAAGAGATAATTCCTTCATCCCAAACACTTCATGACAGCTCTGTTGAAGAGTCATCTGGACACAAAATGTTAGCTTGCTCTCTCTCCATGGCTGCTGCCTGACCCACTGTGATCTCTGGCCTTTGTTGTTTTCAATATCTTCCTCAAATAAGGAATCAAAAGCAGCCCCTGAACAATATAAGAGACTTGGAGGCCCGAGTGAGAATGGGGCTGTAATAACCTAGAGGACACCCTTTGGTTTTTGGTCATACATAAGTTTACAAAGTAAATTTAATTTTGTTTGTTCAAAACCACAGAATCTTGTGGTATTGTTCTCTTAACAAGTACCTGGGATGTCAATGGTTTTTTCTGCTTTAAACAAGAAAGTTAACCATTCCTTTCCAAAGTGTCACCTAAAGATTAGCCTTGACAAGGATTGTGACAATGTTACAATCACTGAATGATTATCATGTAGGTTTTTGCAAGATATCTGCCACACTACCTTTATTCTCCACCGGTCATATTTCTCAAAGATATTTGCAAATGAAAATGGTGCCAGCAGTTGGCTACTTAGAGGCAAGAGCTTCCTCAGCATGTGGCTAATGTTAGCTGTGAGGAAGCCTATCAGCAATTAGCAGGATAAGTGTAACCAGAACTATACCTATGCAAGATTGGACATTCAGTCAATAAATAATTTGAATCATTGAGTAAATTTCAAAGATACATTCTTTTCCAAGTCATGTCTTAAATAATAGCTAGCTTTCAAGTTATCGTTTCCAGAAATAGAAAGAATAGAAAGCCCCCATGGGACAGAGACGTCTGCTATTAACCCAGGCCAAAAAGACAACTGAATTAATTCCCAACCAAGACACAAGACTATTAATATATGGGTTTCCCTGACCTCCTGGGATTCATCAGAAGGAACAAGTGGAGATTGATACAGTTGAGTATTCCCAATTCCTGCCTCTGCCGTATCTGCTCCCAGGAGGACTAGTTCCACCACAGAACACACCAGATGGCCTCCTTCTTGAGAGACCGCAATTTATTGTATCCGTTCCTCCCAATGCGATCTCCTCTACATTGGGGAGACTGGACCCCTCCTTGCAGAGCACTTTAGGGAACATCTCTAGGTCACCCACACCAATCAACCACACCGCCCTGTGGCCCAACATTTTAACTTCCCCTCCCACTCTGCCGAGGACATGCAGGTTCTGGGCCTCCTTCACCGCCGCTCCCTCACCACCAGACGCCTGGAGGAAGAACGCCTTATCTTCCGCCTCGGAACACTTCAACCCCAGGGCATCAATGTGGACTTCAACAGCTCCCTCATTTCCCCTTCCCCCACCTCACCCCAGTTCCAAACTTCCAGCTCAGCACTGCCCCCATGACTTGTCC
>NC_057728.1:10728729-10804350 GCF_004010195.1 Chiloscyllium plagiosum
GAAACGTTGATTTTCCTGCTCCTTGGATGCTACCTGACCTGCTGTGCTTTTCCAGCACCACTCTAATCTAGACATTGATACTGTTGAGCCTTCTTGAAGTAACTGGATTTGAAGTTGATGCTGTATTCATATTACCCATCAGACTCTTGCCTTACTTAGGGTGTAGGTTTGCTCGCTGAGCTGTAGGTTTGATATCCAGACGTTTCATTACCTGGCTAGGTAGCATCATCACCACTGATGATGTTACCGAGCCAGGTAATGAAACGTCTGGATATCAAACCTACAGCTCAGCGAGCAAACCCACACCCTAAACCTCAACCTGAGCTACAAACCTTCACAAACCTTGCCTTGCCTTACTATTGTCCAAGTGTGTTTTGTGAAGAAATTCAATAACAGCAACCTTGCATTTGTGGTATACTTTTCAAAACTTCACCAAAGTGCGTTTTAGCTTTTGAAGTGCTTTAAAGCCTATGTTGCATCCAATTTGTTGCATTTAGCAAGAATCACAAACTAAAAAGTCCAAATGCATGGGAGAAAAAAATGGATTTTTAGGTACGATAAGGCTTTTTAAAGTTTTGAAATGGAATTTGCCCAGACACATTTTGGATGCACATCATATTTATTAAGGTTAACTTTATGTAGTGTTACAGAATTAACTTTTCTTTGTTCTTGATAGGGAGCCCTGATGTTAATATTTGATCATGCATAATTTAAGATAATCAGAAAACAAAGCATGCCTTTTTCATTAAAAAATGAAATTCAGGATTAACATGTTAGCTTCCAGCCCAAGACAAACACGAGAGAAGCAGATTTGTTGCTGACAATATAGAAGGGTGGAGATGCAGAAGGTCATTGTAGTGTGATTACAGATAATCTTTATGTATTCAATGCACAATCTTCAAGCTCCCACACATTTACATGCCAAAAGAGGAGCCAAGCCAAATCATCCTCCTAGAGTTCTCATCCTCTCCTCAGTGCAGTATTGTGCAAGGAAAGTGCACCCGCTCATCTGTCCAGCCAACAATCACATGTTTAGCGTCTCATTGATCTACTCGATGACCAATCTTACATTCATGTGGCTCTGATTGTACCTCTCTAAGAGCATAAGGAATTGGAACAGGAGGAGGCCTTTCGGCCCCTTGAGCCTACCCCACCATTCAATAGGATCATGGCTGATTCAACACTCCCTACATCCACTTTCCTGCATTTGCCCCATAATCCTCCATTCCCCGACTAATCAACAATCTATTTATCTCAGCCTTAAATATACTAGAATTCAACCCCCATGGTTCTCTGCAGCAAGGAGTTCCAAAGGCCATGAGAGAAGAAATTGCTCTTTATCTGAACCCAGGCAACTGTCTGTGTGGAGTTTGTACATTCTCCCGGTGTCTGCATGGGTTTCCTCTGGGTGCTTTGGTTTCTTTCCACAGTCCAAATATGTGCAGGTTAGGTGAATTGGCCACGCTAAATTGCCCAAAGTGTTAGGTGAAGGGCTAAATGTAGGGGAATGGGTCTGGGTGGAATGCTTTTCGGGTGGGTCGGTGTGAACTTGTTGGGCCGAAGGGCCTGTTTCCACACTGTAAGTAATCTAAAATCTAAAAAAAACCTCAATCTTAAATTGACACCCCCTTGCTGACAGAGTGCTGGGAGAAAGGGAGGACTGCAGATGCTGCAGATCAGAGTCAAGATTGTCATGCTGGAAAAGTACAGCATGTCAGGCAGCATCCGAGGAGCAGGGGAATCGATGTTTCGGGCATAAGCCCTTCATCAGGAATTGTGCTGGACTAAAAGTAGCTATTTGTTGACCATGCTTCGAGAGATTTGGTGGGTACGGAATGAATGCTTTGTGACATCTGGTCCAGTATCTTGCACAGGCATGCAGAGTAATTACAATCCACTAATTGAATGGGACTTATTATCGATAAATGCTGCCGCATAATCTGAGTGAGGCCTCAATATTACAAATGAGCAACCCATAACTCCCGGACCCATTAAATCTAGCACGGGCAGCAAATCCCATGGCCTTCTCATTCTTGTTTCCCTCATTGGTTGTGAAGTGTGTGTGTACACGCTGGTCCTGAAATCTGTCAACTGGGAGATGAACGTTTCAAGAGTGAGATCCTCCTTGAGGTCACCAGCAGATCCCTAGAGGGAGTCAGAAGGGACAGAATTCAGGGGTATGACGATCTGGGCCAGCAGTGAGAACAGAATTGGTCTAGATTAGAGTGGTGCTGGAAAAGCACAGAAGGTCAGGCAGCATCCGAGGAGCAGGAAAATCGACATTTCGGGCAAAAGCCTTTCATCAGGGCTTTTGCCCAAAACGTCGATTTTCCTGCTCCACAGAACTGGTCAGCCTGGTATCTGCAATCAGTAACTCACTAACACGAGAAGCTGAGTGTGCTAAGACCTACTGCCTGAATACCCAATGTTGGGAAGGGAGTAGGGAGGTGAGGATATTTCCTCCCTTGAACTCTACGCTCATCTCCACTGTCCTGTTGCTGCTACTTGTGGGCGGCACGGTTAGCACTGTTGCCTCACAGCGCCAGAGACCCGGGTTCAATTCCCGCCTCAGGCGACTGACTGTGTGGAGTTTGCACGTCCTGACCTGCTGTGCTGTTCCAGCAATAAAGTTTCAACCTAGGTAAGTGTTAGGTAAATGTAGAGGTATGGGTGGGTTCGCTTCGGCGGGTCGGTGTGGACTTGTTGGGCCGAAGGGCCTGTTTCCACACTGTAATGTAATGTAATGTAATGTAATCTACTTTCCCTTGTGGTCCTCATCGGAGGCGTAAGGTAGAACTGAATGAGTCTGGGCTGCTGGTAAGGTTGATAGGTGGGAAGCAACAATCAAAGGACAGAATCAGCCATCCTCTTGCAAAATCTCAGAAGTCACCTGTAAAGCACAAAGTCCTGTGAACAAAAGCCTTTCATTCAGGCGAGGAAGCAGTTGCTGTTTCTCCGTGTTTACAGATTTTCCAGCCAGTCATATGCTCCGCCCTATTAATCTCCACTTGTTCATCCTGATGAGTCCCAGGAGGACAGGGAAACCCATATATTGACAATCTTGAGTTTTGGTTGGGAATGAATTCAGTTGTCTTTTTGGCCTGGGTTAATTGCAGGCATCTCTGTCCCATGGGAGCTTTCTATTCTTTCACAAACACTCTCCAGTTAAATGCAAAAGCTGGCAGATTCTGTCAGCTTCCCAGCACATCATATTTCTGGATGTTTTAATTTCCTGCACACCCTGACAGCCAGCCCCAAGATTAAAACCCTTTCCTTACAGCGAGTCTGCTTTCACCACCGTCTCGGACAGTGTATTCCAGATCACAATCTGCAAGAAACTATCGCACCTGAGAGATGGGGTAACTCCGTGTACAGTTGGTAACTGTGTGAAAGGACTGGAAGGAAGTTTGAAAAGTTGGTAGAAATATTAGAAGAGCCCTGAAACATGCGAATAGGGTGTTGAGGACTGTTCGACAAAGGTGACCAAAAGGGACGTAGAAACATGCTACAAGTTCAATCAAGTGAATTGAAATTAATGCTGTGGAGTGTTGGATTGAAGTGGACAAAGTCAGAAGTCACACAACGCCAGGTTATAGACCGACAGGTTTATTTGAAATCACAAGCTCCTTCATCAGGTGACTTCACCCAATGAAGGAGCACTGTTCCAAAAGCTTGTATTTCAAATAAACCTGTTGTACTATAAATAAAGGTAGGTGTTATTTGGGTAGTTTTATGGTTTGGATGGTTTAATATGCTGCAGGCTGAATCCACGTGGGATTAAAAATTCCTGCCTTACATTCCTGATGAAGGGATTATTCCTGAAACGTCGACTTTGCTGCTCCTCAGATGCTGCCGGACATGCTGTGCTTTTCCAGCACCACACTTTTTGACTCTGTTGTACTATAACCCTGGTTTTGTGTGACTTCTGATTTTAAAAGTTATGGATAGAGCATTTACTCAGGATGTTGTTTGTTTAGCTTTAAGAATTTACTAGATTATAAACCAACGAGATAAACAATGAAGAGTGATGGTGGTCAATTAATTGTATCCTGTTGCATTGTATCTCACAGTAGATGTGCCACATCTCTCTAAGGGACATGATCCACATGTTAGCCCTCATCATGGTGTATGACCGACTGGTTAAAAGGACTCTCCATCTCACTGAGTTTTCTTTTGTTATTCATTCACGGGATGTATGCATCACTGGCTGGGCCAACAATTATTGCCATTTCCTAATTGCCTTTGAGAAGGTTAGAGTGAGCTGCCCGCTTGAATCATTGAAGGCCATGTGCTGTAGGTAGAGCATCTACTGTTTTGTTAGGGTGTGAGCTCTTAACTTTCACGGCATGACAAGATAAGGGGTATATGGCTTAGCCTGGGGCCAGCCACTAAAACCTCTCTCATTATAACATACGTATGTAAATGCTAAGAATGGTAATAAACAATCATCAAATTCTTCATTTTTATATGACGTATGCCCCCCATTTTTGGAAGGGAAGCGTGTTAGTTGCAGATCATCAGTATATCGCACTGTGCTCTCACGTTATATTCTATTGACAAAAGTCAGACTTAGTTGGTGGAGTTTTCCCATACTCTGACCAATTCCAGAGGTAGGAGAGTCTCCTGGAGAGAAACCAAAGGCCTAATTTCAAACCATATGGCAGATCTTATGTCACTCAAGCTGATTGGCTGCTGGTATGCTGTTTTTGGAAATAATGAACACCGAGCAGGAAGTAGCCTGAGCTTGCTGGCTAATGGGAGATCTGCATGTCCAGAACTTGGCAACGCCAAGGCAGAGGTATATTTGAGACACATAAGATCAACAGAGGATTAGATAAGTTGAATAGTGAGAGCCTTTCTCCTTGGATGGAGATGGTTAGCACGAGGGGGCATAGCTTTAAATTAGGGGGTGATAGATATTAGGAACGATGTCAGAGGTAATATCTTTACTCAGAGAGTAGTAGGGGTGTGGAACACACTACCCACAACAGTTGTAGACTCGCCAACTTTAAGGGCATTTAAAAGGTCATTGGATAGGCATTTGGATGAGAATGGAATAGTGGAGGTTAGATGGGCTTCAGATTGGTTCCACAGGTTGGCGCAACATCGAGGGCTAAAAGGCCTGTACTGGACTGAAATGCCCTATATTCTATGTTCTAGGTTGTGCAAACTACCACCTGGAGCCCCAGATGTTAGGCTATCACCACGAAGAAAGGTAGGTGTTGTTTGGCAGTTTTATGGTTTGGATGGTTTAATATTCTGCAGGCTGGATCCAACTGGATTAAAACTCCTGCCTTACGTTAATTTGACTTCCTACCCCCTCCCAGGCAGTGCATTCCAAATCACAATGCACACAGTCAAATAAATGTTGGTCTTCTCTCTTTTGGTTTCTAACCTATCATTCAAAAGCTGAGGAAATTTGAAGTTGTTTTAACCTGTAAGATTGAACCAGCAGCCAGTTTGGAAGAACTCATAGCAATTTGGACTGCACGATTAGGAAGTGAAGAAGTGAAGTAGGAAACCCTTGATTGAGGGCAGGGTGAAAGTATGTTGCTCAGGTCAGTCACTGGGACCGCGACACTTACCTTCCCGATGTCAAGATTCCAAATTGTTTCATTCTTGCCATATTTTCCCAGCTTTCCTGCTATTGCCCAGAATGGGAAAAATTCTACCTCAACATTATAGGAATAAAGTCATTCTCAGGAAGGAATCACTTTAGTACCATAGCTTTCACGTTTAAAACAATTGTAAACAAAATTATATGCTTTATTTTTCACTATCCACTCTTTTTCTATCTATTTTCCTTTTCCAGTTTTTTCTTATCTGCGTCAAATTTACTATTTTAGTTTATTTAATTGGATCCAATTCCTATGACTTCAAAACAAATGGCAACGTCCTGTTTAATTGTGTCTTCTCAGTCCTGTCAATTTGGAACTGAGAACTAAATTCCTGACCCGGCCGTGACACTGTCCCATGTCCATCTAACATCAAAATCGTCCACTACAATCACTAAAATCTCATTGTTCATCTGTGTGAACCGAAGGTTTAAAGATTGACTCCGTTGTATCATACACATTCTTTATTCTTTAAATCCATCTCTTTGACCAAGTTTCTAGCCACCGCTTTTTATTTGGATTCCTGTCTTTTTATGATTGTGCCTCTGTGAAGCAGTTTTTCTATATTAAAAGTGTCATATAATGACAAGTTGATTGGTTATTGACCCTGAAAAAGTAATTGAAATGCAAAGCCTATTAGATTATACTGACCCCCATGTCTGTATTAAATTAACTCCCTTTGGGCTCAATCATTTTCTCGCCAGTTTTCCTGCCACGATGTCGTCACATTGCAGTATTTTAAGAAACGTAGTCGTTCAAATTATTTTATTTAGAGGGGATTATTTTTGTGCACAAGGCAGCTTTGTTTGCTCATAGAATATTGCTCATAGAAAATATAGAACTTCGCAAGTTATTTATTACAGTAGATATAACCCTCTTTTGCCTAAAAAAAGCTGATAAATAGGTTCCATTGTACTATGAGTATTGTAAGAGGCAAGTTATCGGTCTGTGGTGTTGTTCAGCAAAGCCTAACATTGATGTGGACATCAGCAAGACTGGACACTTGGTCAGATGGGCCAATGGGCTGAGAAATGGCAGATAGAGTTTAATTTTGGTAGGGCAAATCAGGGCAGGATTTATTCAGTTAATGGTCGGGCCCTGAGGAGTGCTGTTGAATAAAGAGACCTTGGAGTGCAGGTTCGTAGTTCTTTGAATGTGGTGTCACAGGTAGGCAGAGCAATGCTTGCTATCATTGGTCAGAACATTGAGTATAGGTGTTGCGTTGCGGCTGTACAGGACATTGGTGAGGCCACTTTTAGAATATTGCGTACAAGTCTGGTCTCTCTGCTATAGGAAAGATGTTGTTAACCCTGAGAGGATGCAGAAAAGATTTACAAGAATTTTGCCATGACTGGAGGGTTTGAGCTATAGGGAGAGGCTGAATAGGCTGGGGCTGTTTTCCCTGGAGCATCGGAGGCTGAGGAGTGACCTTATTAGAGGTTTATAAAGTAACGAAGACCATGGATAGGGTGAATAGCCAGGGTCTTTTTCCCAGTGTGAAGGAGCCCAAATCTAGAGGACAATGTTTTATGGTGAGAGGGGAAAGATTTTAAAAGGGACCTAAGGGGCAACTTTTTCATGCAGGGGGTGGTGCTGGTATGGAACGAAGAAGTGGTGGAGGCTGGTACAATTACAACATTTAAAAGGCATCTGGATGGGTATATGAGTAAAAAGGGTTTAAAAGGATATGGGCCAAATGCTGGCAAATGGGATTAAGTCAGATTGAGATGTCTGTTCAGTGCAGACGAGTTGGACCAGAGGGTCTGCTTCTGTGCTGTATCACTGTATGACTTTCCGACGTGGACATCCTGCATTTCTGATTTTACCCATTCTTTCAACCTGAGATCTTTGTTTTGCAAGAAGGAATAAATCAATTCATTAAAGGCAGCACTGTTTGGTGGTATTTCTGTGCAAGCTGTAATTTATTTTTAACAGTCATGCACTTTCCCTTACTCATTTTGTTTTAGTACATGTGAAGGTTTTATTGCAGATTAAATGGAGGTCTGCAATTCATTGCTACGTCATGCTATAAATGTGATCTAACAGAAACCTAGGGCTGAATTTCCCAGCCCCTGAATGCCATGGACAATGGTGGCTCTGTTAGGAAAATATGGCAACATCAGAAAAATTTGATTCCCGATCTCAAGAGAAAAGAGTCTGATTTTCCACCCAATGTTTTTCCAGTGAGATGGGAATCTCTCTAGTGAGTGACAAGAGACTTATTTGCATGCGTTAACGTTGTATTATTACCTATTCTTTTATATCTATTTTGCTGTATTCCTAGAGAGAAACTAGAATGTGACAATTTCTGACATGTAAGTCAGAATAGGTCGCAGGCAGCTGCAGCTCGTGCCTACTCCTGGATTCTATCTTGACTAGCACTCAGCATAGATGCACCAAATGGACAATCTGAAAGCCTCCGGAAGATGAAGTTGAGATGGGTTGGATTGGTTTGGTGTGGTCTTGCAGTACGATTCCAAATGCAACCTGCTGCGTAATGACCAGAATGCTGTGCTCTGGACAAGAGGAGCAAGGAAAGAGGGAGTGTGATGGGCGCTGAAGAGCTGGCAGAGTGGCAGCCATTTTCTGAGGAGGAAAATGAAGATATTGATCAGGAGCAACATGACACCATGGCAGAGTGATGTGGCATTGGACAACCAGCAGATCTGGCAGTGGTTACCAATACAGGCAAGAGAGCATGAGAGTGCCAATATAGAGATGTGTGTACATCATGAGGTGAGCAATGGAGAACTGCATGAGAAAACTGTCCAGAGATCATGGAGAGAAATCCTCCATGAAATCCTCTTAATTTTCCCCTTTCCCTTCACTGGACTACAGGAATGCCTCACTGATGTCACTTTTGCTTTCTTGGAAAAATCAGACTTTAAGCGCAACAGCATTGAAGTAACTTATTTCTCTATAAGAATGAATGGATTAAACTGGAGTTAGGTTCTTTTCAGAGCCGGCCATGGAATCTGTGAAAGGGCTGATTACTTCGAGAAGGGAGTCAGAGACTCAGAGTGTTCTGAGGAAGGGTCACTTGACCGGAAACATTAACTCTGATTTCTCTCCACAGATGCTGCCAGACCTGGTGAGCTTTTCCAGCAATTTTGAGTCAGCGACTGTGTTATTTTAATGATGGATTGACCTCTTTCTGATTGATACTTACATGAAGACTTTTACAGCTGATTAAGTAAGTTTTGAATAAAATTGGTTTCCTTTTCCCCTCTGGAAGATCTAGGTGACATTCCTGAAACAAAGTAAGTGGGTGATCCAAGAGGCCATTGTTCTGTTATTCCATGGTATCCCAGAGAGGATGGTATCAATGAGAATTGTGCAAGTCCATTGCAATATTGCGCCCAGTACTGGCATGTTCAATTCTGAACTTATATTCTTATCAATAAAGGAATTTAGGGATACGGTGAGAGGGTGGTTAAGTGGAGCTGAGGCCACAAAAAGATCAACCTCGAAGGGCCAGACGGCCTACTCCCGCTCCTCGTTCTTATGTTCTTTAAACAAATTTCATGTTTTTTGAAATTAGACAAAAATGCTTTTCAAAATGGTCACCTCAACAGTCACATTACTTCCTTTGAGGATGAGAACCACTCCTCCGTTTCCAGAGGGAACACAGATTGTGTAGATATTTCTAAAACAAAAACATTGATCATCTCAGACTTCAGAGATGTTAACCCTCAACACATGACATATAACTGATGTAAACATTCATCCGTATTTGGGAGAAGGTTTTGAACACTTTGAGGCAGCCATGTTGTCTTTGTTGGCTGGCAGCACTTAACGTACCAAGAGCTGTTTGCAGGCA
The DNA here is from genome assembly GCF_004010195.1 of Chiloscyllium plagiosum. Taxonomy (NCBI): domain Eukaryota; kingdom Metazoa; phylum Chordata; class Chondrichthyes; order Orectolobiformes; family Hemiscylliidae; genus Chiloscyllium; species Chiloscyllium plagiosum. The sequence goes on from NC_057728.1 coordinate 10,738,165, forward strand.
GTTCCATCAACACCATTGAATGGTCAGTTTAGCCAGTTTGTGAATCAGAACTTGAAACAAGCTGCAGGACAGAGTATGTAAGACCTTGTAGTTAAAGTTCACTGGGAAACCAACCTCCTAGAAATTTAACTACAAGAATCTCATAACCTGGCATGAACTCTTCGAGTCATAGAGTCAGAGAGTCCTACAACATGGAGACAGGCCCTTTGGCCCGAACAGGTCCATGCCGACCAAAATATCCGTCCACGCTAACCCCATTTCCCTGCACTTGGCCAATATCCTTCAGATCCTTTCCTATCCATGTATTTATCCAAGTGCCTTTTAAATGTTGTTAATGTACCCACTTCAACTTCCGCTGGCAGCTCATTCCAAATGCGCACCACCCTCTGTGTAAAAACATTGCCCCTGAGGTTCTCTTTTATTCTTTCCACCCTAACGTTAAACTGATGCCCTCTAATCCTCAGTTCCTCAACCCCAGGAAAAAGATTGAGTGCATTCACCATATCCATGCCTCTCGTGATCTTATGCACTTCCATAAGGACCCCCTCCGTCTCCTATGCTCTAAAGAAAACAGTCCTAGCTCATCCAACCTCTCCCTATAACTCAGATTATTGAGTCCAGGCAACTTGTAAATTTCTTCTGCACTCTTTCCAGTTTAATAACATCTTTCCTATAGCAAGGTGACCAAAACTAGACACAATGCTTCAAGTGCGGACTCACCAAAGTCCTGTATAACGGCGACTAACTTCCCAACTTCTATACTCAATGCCCCAATCGATGAAGGCCAGTGTGCCAAAAGCCTTCTTCACTGCCCTGTCGACCTGTGACTCTACTTTCAGAGAACCGTGCACCTGAACTCCAAGATCCCTCTGTTCCACTCCATTCCTTAAGACCCTACCATTCACCATGAAACTCTGACCTTGATTTGACTTTCCTAAATGCAAGAATTTACAAAATTCACAATTCAAGTTGAAAGCATCAAAAGCATCCAAGAAATTATCGACCTTCCACGGCCATGGAAGGTCAGAGTTTATAAATCAGATAACCAAAGTCTGCAAACATGCATTACCTTCATTTGTAACTAAACTGTGTCTATGTAAGCATGTGTGTGGCCATGACTTGCATTTAATTTGGTGTGAGAATTAACAAGCTTCTTTATTTTAAACTCATAAAAGCTTGCTACTAAAATTATTTAATTGGAACATGCATTCAAAGAAAACACAACTCTTCACACAACTAGGTAAAAGTCACAGACAGGGAGAGAATACACATGGCCTGTTTGTGACAGCAGTGCTTTAAGATCTGCCTTCCAACTGCCCACCTCATCACCCCTTCCTCTTCTCTTGAACTAAGGCTACCTGTTATATTGGCAGGAAAGAATTGGGACTTCTCTTCGTGAGAGATTTCAGTCTTGAGAACATCGCAAAGTTTGAACAAACTCTCTTAGTAATGCTTCTCACTGTTATCCAATGTAATTTAACTTGGCTACACTTCTTCTGATATTTTCTTTCCATTCTGGAATAAAATCTACTAAAATAATGAAAACGATCGGCATGACTGCCAAGAAAACGAAATAAAAGCAGACTTTCCAGCATTAATAAGTTCCCGATTATGTCAGCGATGCTATAATGAAACAATGTTAACCAAATCAACATTAAATAAGGATTTATTGTCCAAAAAAGGAGAACCCTAGGCTATCCTGATATCAGATTAAATGGTGCAAGCAAGGAGAAGATTGCGTTTACCTATTTTTATTCAGTGTTTTTCCTACAAACTATATTAATATTAAACCGAATCAAAATATGCAGGCTTTATCTCAATTTGATTGAGTTGGTGCACTTGGAAGTTACACATTTGACTAATATTTCAGTTGAAAGAGGCAACTTGCATTCGTTTAATGTTTTACAAAGTCCTCTGCTGTGATGCTAATTAATTACTTCTGAGGTGTAACCGTTGTTGTAATCCAGGAAACATGCTTGAGATCTACAGAACGGAGGTGAATTTGGTGGCAGCATATGACCCTGCAGCACTGGCAACAGCTACTTCGGCAAGATCAGCCCGGCATGAACTCATAGCAACGGTGTTGGTGGCGGTGAGATGAGTGGCAGCGGCGTGCCAGAGAGTGGCAGCAGTGTGGTCGGTTTAGCCACTGGGACCCCAAGGCATTGGAGTGTAGGAGCCCACATCCAGGCCCAGGGCTAAGCTAGAAGTGGGAACTGTTCCAGAGACCACCCATCTTCATTGACATAAGACTGCAAGATGAACTTTACTGTTTTGTTTTTCTGGCTGCATATCGTGTGTTCTGGTTTATTTTCTGTGTTTTAAGAAGGTGCCAAAGGGTGACAACAGTAAATAACACTTTTCACTGAATGTTGTAATAATAAATGCAATGAGATCAAAACTGCAATACAATTATGACCACATAATTTGTTTTTCGCTCATTTTGGTTGAGGAATAAAAATTAGTCAGGACACCAGACAGAACTCCTGCACTTTTTTTTCAAAAAGAGATGTGGATTTTGTTTACCCACCTGAAAGTTAAACATATCATTTTGGTCCCAAAAACATTGACAGGCAATATAAAATGGGGGGTGAGTAGGGTGCGCAGGTCTAAAGGGAGTGTAGGAGCAGAAGGACCTGGGTGTATATATGCATAGTTGACTGAAGGAGTAAATTCAACTGGAGAGAGCAGTCAGGCATATAATGCTCTTGGCTTTATAGATAGGGCCGTAGAGCAGAGTGGTGATGTTGAACTTGTATAAGACATTTGTGAGACCACAGCTGAAGTATTGTGTACAGTTGTGCACACCTCTTAACAGGAAAGCTGCAAATGCATTGGAATGCAGAAGGGACTTGTAAGGTTCCAGGAATGAGAATTTTCAATTGTAGGGATGGTTTGAAGAATTTGGAACTGCTTCTTGGAGAGAAGGAATGGATACAACTGGGTAGAATGCTCTTCAGGGGGTCCGTGCGGACTCGTTGGGCTGATTGCCCTGTTTCCATACTATAGGGATTCTATTCTATTCTAAGGCTGACAGGTGATTTGAGAGAGATTGCCAAGATCATGAGCGGGCTGGACACAATGGGTACAAAGAAGCTGTTCCCACTCAAAGGAAAAAGGAATGAGAGGGCATAAATTTAAAATGATGTGCGAAAGAAGCAGAGGTAAACTTTTTCACAAATCAAATGATCGGGATTTGGAATGTGGTGCCTGGAAATATGGTGGAGGCAGATTCAATTGAAGCATTCCACAGGACATTGGATAATTATTTGTAGTGCAGGGATATGGGGAAAAGACAGTTCATTGGCACTATGTGATGGGAACCAGTGAATGGCCTCCTTTAGACCATAACAATTCAGTAATGCTGAGAGTTTTAATATAAGGATTGAATCTAACTTGTCAAAACAGTGACAAAGTGTAGATGAATAAGTTTCAAATTCCATTGTTTGATTTTAATACCCGAGACTTTCGTGGACAATAATGATTTTAAAACGTAGAAAACGCTTACTTATAATGGCCAGAGCAATCAGCTGACCACACAGGTCATTAATCGTCATAAACCAATGTGGAGTAAAACAAATCTGAACTAATTATAACATTTGTATCAAAAGACACTGAAACTAGTCCATCTAGTCATTCATGTAGAAACTTTCACCTCCCATTTTCATTTACAACCTTATAGATTATTCATAGATTAGAGCCGAAAGCCATCTCAAATCACAATTTTAAAAAATTCATTCATGCCTCTCATGATTTTTTAAACCTCTGTAAGGTCACACCTCGGCCTCCAATGCCCAACTGAAAACAACCCAATCCTCTCCCTATAGCTCAAACCCTTCAATCCTGACAACATCCTTGTAAATCTCTTCTGCACCCTTTCAAGTTTAACAATATCCTTCTTATATTGGGGAGACCAGAACTAAATGCAGTATTCCAAAATTGGCCTCACCAATGTCCTGTACAGCTGCAACATGACATCCCTACTCCTATACTTAACGTACTGACCAATAAAGGGAAGTGTATCAAACGCCTTCTTCACTATCCTGTCTGCCTGTGATACAGGTGCAGGTTTTGTTGTGAAACTGGTGCAAGGAACTAAACCAAAATGTAACTTTTGTGTGGTCTTTTTGCTTGCTTGGTTCTATTGAACTATTCACTAGGAATGTGAAGTGCAAGAAGGTAAGGCAGGAAGAAACTTTGGCTCATTTAATTTGCTCTCAAATTAGTTCATTGCAGGTCTTTCCAATATTTTAATTAGATTTGGACAGAGCTATGAATATTAAACTTTCATTAGTGCTCTGAAGGCTGCAGGACATGGCCCTAAGCCAGAAGAAATGAACTCAAAAGTTCACATTCAGATTCTCAAACCTCTTTGAGTGCACTGAGAGGCAGAATGAACAGACTGCTGGCTGTAGGTATTGCCAAGTATCTCAGAATTATCATCTGTGCCACCTGGAGGAAAATGGCATTGTTGCCCACCGTCAAATCAGTTGGCCTAGGATTGTAGGTCAATACCACAGTGAGTATAATCAAGGCGAGACATGGCACAATACGAGTATGATATCTGTGCACTGGGAGTCATTTCTTTGTAAATGGCTGCAGATGTTAACCCTGATTTGTTCTACCCTTCCCATCTGCTGTAGATACAATGATGGCCTTTCCACCTTGGGCATGATATTCATACCTGATGAGGTGATACTGACATTAGCTCCCATAACATAAGAATGAGATGTAATAAATGTAGTACAGAAAAATTCCATAGATTTCTTATAGCTACTCATATCTACTTGTGTTACAATCTCAGGCACATGCAGGTCTGGGTTCCAGCTAAACCAGTCAGATGTAAACTGCAGCACACTGCCCTCAGTGTGTTACAATGCATGAAGATTGGAGACTGAGACCTATATGCTAGCAGGTCACATGCTATGATACATTGAGGACAGCCTGAGCATGTCACATACTAACTGTGAGGCATAACATGACCGTCACCACACTTCATCCTCTTACAGTTCTATAAACTGGAAATTTAAGCATATTATTTTTCAAACAGTGAATGTACACCTCTATTTCTAATCTGGATATTCTGACGAGAGATTGTTACCTGAAAGGTTAACTCTGCTTTTCCCTCCACAGATCCCAAGCATATCCAGCATTGTGTTGGTTTTTGGTCTTGCCGTCAGCTCCTCCTAAGTTCCTGGTGAGCAAATCTCTCCATCGGGAGCATGAAGTCAGAGTGTGACCCCTGTCTCGGACTCAGTTATAGAAAAGATGTAAAAACAATGGTCGAGTGTAGGTTTACAAGGATGTTATGAAAGGGGATTTGTAAAGTGAGAACCTTTTTCAACTCCAAATGGTTATGGGTTAATCTGAGAGAGATCTTTAGGATTATGAAATGCTATGAAAAGGCAATTCGCATTATACATCTCAACCTTGTCTTAGAATTGTCATTCCCAAGCATATGCCCTGATTTTGAGGCTTGAACATTTCATGGTCTCAGAGTGAGAGAGCTAGCTGTGGGGGTGAGACTGAGAGTACAGGTATGGGGAGGCAGCAGTTCAAGGGAATAGTGAAAGCAGGGGTGGGAAAGTTCAGTGAGAATGGAGTTGAGAGGGTTTGACAACTAATAACCATTTGTGATTACAAAGAGGGGGACAGGTTTGTGACAGCAAAGTGTTTAAACTGCAGGATTTCACTTCGAGAAGAGAGGCTGTATGTTTTCACAGCCATTTCTTTTGTGGAGAAATCAGGCATCAAAGATCAGTCTGTTCAGCTGGTCCCACCAATAGAAGAAAAAGCTGAGGATTTAAAGCATCCTGTAGCTGTTGAGTTGGGATTCCGAACCTGAAACCCTTGTCTCACAACCCTGCAAGTGGTCACAGCACACAGTATGGGAAGCCCTGCCTTAGAGGTAACCAGTTATGTGCCTCCAGACTATAAATTCAAGATATAGTCCTGAGATTTAAATCCGGAATTGAAAGTCTGTAATTGCGTGCACAAAGGGAGTGCTGCTCTCTAACCTATTTCAGAACTGAACCATTAAACTGAGGCCTTTAGGTCCAAACAAAACAGCCAAAAGAAAGAACAAGGAAGTTTGAGCCTATATTTCGACTTTATTTCTGGAAATGTTGCGTGGTTGTGAAATGCTTTAAAGCCCTCTGAAGTCAGGAAAAGCCCAGAATAAAAAATCCCTTCCCCTTTCTTTGCATTGGCATGACAGTAAAGATATAGATAAAATCAAAATGATCACAGAAAGACTTAAAAGATCAGAACAGCTTTCCCTACACTGTAGGTGGTTAGGAGATGGAATTCTCTACCATAAACTATTATTAGAGCAGAATCCATAAATTCTTTCAAAAGTAAATTGGATAATTGCTTATAAAAGAGGGCTATTAAAGAATACAAAAGATACAAAAAAATGCTGCGTATGCTAGAAATTTGGAAGAACAACAGAAAATGTTGGTAACACCCAGCATGTCTGGCAGCATCTGTGAGGACAGAAATATCTGGGTTATGGACGTTTCCTAAAATGTCTCCGATTTGGGTCTGAATTTGATTTGGTGACTAAAATAACAATAAAATGGTATGCACTTGATAGGTCAAAGCACTCATCTCTTTTCTGTGGAATTCTGCAATTCTAAGCAAGTTACAACCAGTTCTTTTAAACCATAATTATTTTAATTGATGAAAAGAATACATCTTTAAAAAAAATTACCTAACCAGGTAAAGCAATTCATATCGCGAAAACCCAATTGCCTCATTTCTCCCTTGGGGTCAAGGCTCAAATTCAATTTATTGTTGATTATATTTTTTAAATGTAAAACCTCCCAAAGATTTCACCAAATTGGATATCTGTATGTTCTCCAGCAAATTAGAGGAATTTTACTTGTCTTATTTCCCTAATGGACACACATATAATATAGTAGTAAGATTGATCATTTTGCATTGATACAATTAACAGAAATAATATCTTCACCTCAATAATTCAATTTACCTGTAAAACATACCACAAGGCTGTTTTCGAATGTAATTAATTTCTGGATTCAGGCAACATCTTTTGTTTTCACAGGATAGAAACTTCCCAATCCCTCAACTACATGAGCAGTGATGAGAAAGTTAGTGCTCAGGGAGTAACAAAGCAGTTTTACTCCCAGGTGGTGGATGGGAACATGTCGTGGTATCCCCTGGCCCTTCTTGTCAGAGTTAACACGCCCCATGGTACAGAGGAGTATGTTACACAGAGTTTTCATCAAAGTCTTTTTTTTGCCTGGAGCAGTTCTCTTTCTAAGGAATACATTTTGGGGTTAAAAGTTAAAAGTAGTATTTTGGGGTTCTGATCCCTTGTCATGTGTTTTGGGAATAGCTACACACCAACTGTACATGGATGGAACAGTAATCCCTTGTAGGTCTTGTGGGAATAGCTACACACCAACTGTACATGGATGGAACAGTAATCCCTTGTAGGTGTTGTGGGAATAGCTACACACCAACTGTACATGGATGGAACAGTAATCCCTTGTAGGTGTTGTGGGAATAGCTACACACCAACTGTACATGGATGGAACAGTAATCCCTTGTAGGTGTTGTGGGAATAGCTACACACCAACTGTACATGGATGGAACAGTAATCCCTTGTAGGTCTTGATTCATTCTGATTTATAGGTGGTGCACCATTGGGAAAGACACTTGTCCACTCCTGTTTCTGTCTTGTAATTTGGGACATACTGTATCATTTTTATTGCCATTGAGAATGAGCACGACATTAAAGCCCTCTCAAAATACCATCCTCCCCTGTGCTGTAAGGCAGTTGGCCCTGTTGAAGGAGGTAGCACAGTTCAATGACTGTCTCCTTATTGAATTCTAAACACCTCAAGTATTATTCGTAACTTAGTCAGAAGGTATGATGCTCCTTGTTCAGCAGTATCTGTTGTGGACATCTCTCTTCATTCAGGTTCTGTGTACAGACTCCCCTCTCTGCAGTCTCTGCTCTGTATCCCTGCTACAAGAAACTGTACTAAAGCCCATTTGAATAGAGGGCAGAAAACTCTTTCAATCACACAGGAAATCAAACACGTTGCCAGGAGCCCTGCTTCTCACCACAGTACTTTGACAAAATTTACAGTGTCTATTCAGATGTATGACAGTCCGCCCATTTGATTACATGCATGCACACACTTAGTCCCCTTACCAGCAGGGTGATCTGCAGGAGAAATGGCTGCCAAGTCTTGCACCCACCATTTTTAGCAACTTTGGCTTTCGCAGGAGGTCAATTTTTAAGCGTTTTTTTGCAAAATATATAAACGCACAAATGCAGTGAAGAAGGATTTTTCCCTCCGTTCATGCCATAGTTTTACAGTACACGATTAAAAAGGATATGTAACGATAAGGTTCACAAATACATCAATTATGCAAACTCTTTGATTCATAATTACAGTTCATATGTTTTCTAACTTTCTCATTCATGTTGGATATATACTTTCCAAATGGAGTAATAGACGCGATAACATCTGTGCAACCACAGCTTTTGATCTGTTCTCCTTCTCTGATTTAATTTTTCTCTGAGGTAATGGTCTGGTTCACCAGTTCCACTAAGTCTGGACAACATCCTTGTCTTTGTCTGCCTCAGTGGCAGTTTGAGGGTCCAGCAGCATTCTTAGAGTGCAGTGCATATATAGGAGCCATTCTGAACATAGGGTTACAGGAGGAGTGAACTGTCTTTCCCACATCTCACTACTCTGCAGATCACAACATAACTTTAATTGTTTTACCCAGGTCACAGTAATTTGATTTCTCTGTATTAGATGTAGATTTTTTTAAAATTCATCAACCAGGTTTCTTGAACAAACACAAACTACTCATGCTTTATAAGATAATATTTATTCAATGGAATTGCAAAACTGGTTAACACACATAGTTTGTAATGTGGAAATATAAATGCTTACAGCTCTAAACAACCCAAAACACATGCATATATACATTCACCAGATAAAAGCCAGATTTCTCTCTGCAGTGATTCGCAATGAAAAAGTAATTTTGATCAGGAACGGTTAATTCTCGAAGGAAGGAAAATTACAAGGTGTACAAATACAGATGGTTGTCAATATGGCATTCCGGTCGCACATTTCACACAGGTCACTAATCACTTGTGTTCGGTGTCTTGACTAATGTACCTTACTCAGTAAGCACAGAGGTATTCCAGTAGCTATTCAAAAGACAACATGTCTCATATTGGATTCATATCAAGGGTCTTTCAGAAAGATGAGGATTGAGCTGAGTAGCCTTTTCTTCAGAAAGCCAAAACATTCAACTGTCTGCAAAATACCGTCAAACAGAAAGGGAGTTAAACCTAGTCAGGTGACCTCCAGCAATAAAGCCCAGCAATTACCTGAAGCCATGTGGTTTCTAAGAAATGCCTTATTATATAAAAAAAGAGCTCCAATGTGTCTTTTTGTTGACATTTATTTTCTTACAAATCTGGGCATATCCACAGAACTCAAAATAAATACAACTTTTCACAATCCTACACAATTCAAATCTTCAAATGAAGTCTTCATACCAATAATCACTGACGTATGAGCTAGTAAATGTTTTCTAGATATTCATGACATGGAGGAGCCGGTATTGGACTGGGGTGTATAAAGTTAAAAATCACACAACACCAGATTATAATCCAACAGGTTTATTTGGAAGCACTAGCTTTATTTGGAGGGATGCTGTTTGATGAAGCAGGTGAAGCGGGTTGGGCCGAGGACACTAACCTGAGGGACTCCAGTGAAATCTTGGGAGTGAGATGATTGACCTCCGACAACCGGAATCATCTTTCTCTATGCTTGTTATGGTTCTCAACAGCACAGAGAGTACCCCCCACCACCTGATTCCCATTGACTCTAGTTTTGCTCTAGTTTAATGGTGCTGGCATTGGACTGGAGTGGACAAAGTTAAAAATCACACAACACCAGGTTATAGTCCAACAGATTTAGTTGAAAGTATAAGCTCTCAGAACACTGCTCCTTAATCAGATAGCTAGTGGAGCAGGATCATAGGACACAGAATTTAGAGTAAAAGATCAAAGTGTCATACTACAAACCTGTATTGAACAAACCTGTGAGGTCTTTAATTATTTAGAATGGGGATGCATGATTCCATTGATTAATATGTAACTCCCAGAATTTATTTCAAGTCACAGCCCCAAGATAACTTAAGGTTTTATTAGTATATAAAAATGGTGACATCGCAGCTCAGGCAATACATTAAAGGTATGAGGTTTGAGTCTGTCTGTATTCCACACTCAATCAAATGCTGCCTTGATATTCAGTAATCTGTTTGCCTCTAGAATACAGCTGTTTTGAATATGTTTGAACCAAAGTTCTAATGAAGTCATGAGTTAATTGGCCCTGGCAAATTGTGAATCAGTGAGTAGGTTATTTCTGAATAGGCACTGTTTGATAGCACTGTCAATACACCTTTCTGTCACTTTGTAATGACTGAGAACAACTAATATGTCAGTAATTGATTGAGATGGATTTGTCTTGCTTATTATTGACATGATATACCTGGGCAATTTTCCACATTTCTGGAGAGATGCCAGTTTGTAGTTATGCTGGAATAACTGGGCAGGAGCACAGTTAGTTCTGAGACCCAAACCTTCATTAATATTGCCAGAAGGTTGTCAAAAGTGCAGAGCTTTTGCAATATTCAGTGCCTCCAGTTATTATTTAGAGTATATTAAATTGGCTGAATATAGGCATCTATGATGCTGAGGACATCTGGAGGAGGCCAAGAGGGATCATCCTCTTGGCACTTATCACTGAAGATGGATACAATGTTGTCTTTTACACTGATGTTGTAGGCTCCCCCATCATTGAGGATGGGGATATCTCTGCAGTCCCCCTTCCTCCTGTTAGTTGTTTATTTGTCCACCACCATTCACGACCACATTTCCAACTGGGGCTTGGGTGTGGGAGGATTTCATAATTTATTTTGGCATTTTCTCTTTCCCTCACTTAACGTGGAGCATCCACTGGTGTTCTGCTTCAGCGTCCAAGACCTTCAAGTTTCTCACAAGGACATGCAAGTGTTAGAATGCAGCAGCAACTCTTGTGTTCAACAACGCCTATGGAAAGGGATGTGGCAGCTGGTGGAACAGTACATGCAGAATGCCAGGATTGTAAGGAAGCCAGAACAAAGGTGAGTGACATTGAACAGAGTGTTGGGTACTAGGGTTCTTGGATTGGGAGTCATGAGATGAGGGGGAAAGGGATTTAGAAGCACAGCCAGGGATTTGGCTCCCAGTGGGCACCTCCCTGTCTGCTGTCCTGTCCCCTGGTGAAGCATTGCTTTTGATTAAGGAACAACCGCCAAGTGAGGACGGTACAGTGGCTCAGAGGTTAGCACTGCTGCCTCACAGTGCCAGGGACCCAGGTTCAATTCAAGCCTTGGTTGACTGCCTGTGTGGAGTTTGCACATTCTCCCTGTATTTGCATGGGTTTCCTCAGAGTCCTACAGCATGAAGACAGGCCCTTTAGCACAAACTGGTCTTTGCCAACCAAAATGTCCATTCACACTAACCCCATTTCCCTGCACTTTACTCATGTCCTTCTAATCCTTTCCAATCTGTGTGTTTGTCCAAATGCCTTTTATATATTGGTAGTGTAACACAGAGAAAAGAATTGTGGGGTTCAGGCTGTCTCTCTGGGATTTTTACCACAAGGGGTGAGTTCTGGGCTGGGGAGGACAAAGGGGCAAATAGATGGACAGGGAGCTGCTGTACAAGCTGATCCCACAGGTGTCACTGCCTCCCTCTGTCACTACTGCTCCCATCTCTACCTCTGTGTTTCAGCTCTCTCTCCCTGTCTGTCCCACTTCTTTGCTTCGATCCCCATCCTTCCCATCTTTGCCCTGTTCACATTTCCCTGTAGATTCCCTTCCTACAACTCTGTGGACCCTCCCTCTTTCCTGGAACTGCTGAACTGTTCAGTCTCCAACTTCCCGGCTCATCTCTTCCCACACCTCTCTGTCAGCCCTGCGGGATCTTGCTTTTCCTGGCTGAGGATCTTTCTGTCTATCTAGTACCATCAACTCCCCCCACCTCTAGCTTTTATTAGCTGTCTGTTGTATATCTCTCTCTACAGTTGGTCTCATTCTCTCTCTGGGCATTTTCTCTGTCTCTCCCTGTGAGTTCTCTCTTTTCCTCTGTCCTTCTGTCTCCCCCAGAGTGTTTTATTCTCTCTCTGTCCTGTTCTCTCCTTGGGTTTTACACTCTCTTGTTTAAAGGGCTTATGCCCGAAACGTCGATTCTCCTGTTCCCTGGATGCTGCCTGACCTGCTGCGCTTTTCCAGCAACACATTTTCAGCACTCTCTTGTTTGCACTCCTATTATGTCCCTGGGAATCTGTGTCTCTCTTTTGCTGGGATCTTTCTGTCCTTTGTTGTCTCTTTCTGGGTGTTGCTCTCTCTCTCTGTCTTTTCCCCTGGTTTCACACTCTGCCTCTCCCTCTGTTGGCCATGCTAAATTGCCCATAGTGTTCAGGGATTTGTAGGTTAGATGCATTAGTCAGGGAAAATTAGAGTAAAAGGGGTGGGGGAATGGATCTGGGTGGGATACTCTTTGGAGGGACGGTGTGGACTTGTTGGGCCAAAAGGCCTGTTTCCACACTGTAGAGGTTCTATGGTTCTGTAGGGATTCCATGAAGTGACAATGTGTCTCCTGGTAACCGCTATCAAAAATGTCACATGTCTTCAGGCCTGCTTGAAGCTGAGTTAATCTCAGTGACATATTTCAAAGCTTATAGCACTTTACAAAAGTATTCAAACGTGAATGGAGGTGTTTAAAAGTTGAAAGAAGTTCAAGACCACTTTAAATCATTTGACTCATGCTTGACCCCAAAGAACATGACTTTTTCCAGTGAAGTCAAATAGCTTTGTCAATCTGGCTCCTGAAGATGAGTACATTGCTGGAGCACTGTTAGAACCAAGGGGAAGTTCAATTTCTTCTAGGCCTTCAGTGACTGCATGGAGTACAGCGTGGACTCATGATCTTCTGGAGGACCTACACTGAGCTAGTCCTGAGCTGTCCAAGCCCTGAAGTAGTGCTACAACATGCAGTAGTAAATTCCACAGTTATGCTGGTAGTTAGGTACGCCTTGTAAGAATGCTGTTTAACTCTTGTTTGAGGTTATTTTATAAGTGAAGTGTGTCATGCTGCAGATGTCACTCAAATTCAGTTCACCTCCATGATCATCTTAACTTACATAATATTTGCAACCAGGAGAGGGGGAATTCATTTTATGCTGTGTTTATGGGTCATCTCTTTGATGGAGATCCAAAACATTCGCTAAGGAGCCCAGATTCCACAGGATTGTCATCAACTGTTCCCGCTGTTTGAAATCATCAGCCATGGTTGCATAAAGTAGCCCTTGCTTTTGAAATACCAACACATTTATCATCAATGAATCATTACAGCACCTAGCTCTCTTCTACTGGAACGGGGGTCAATCTAATCCTATCTGGCTTGTTGTGTTTAATGTTGATGTGCCCCAACCTGCAAAAGGTGATGGACCTCTGCCCTAATGTCCTCATCTTCCTCCTGAGAAGACTGTACCCATTCATCCAGCCCATCCATTACCTCCCCTCTCTGCCTGCTGCAGCTGAGCAGAGTGCGGCATGGAAGAATGATGCAGCGTTCTCTGGCAAGGCTTGCTCATACCAATCCAAGGACTGGAGCCTTACTTTCAGCTATAAGATGGGCCTGAGCTGCATGGTTTTGATGCTTGGCTTTAGTCAGGGGGTAGTGTGATGGAATCATCAGCACGGTGGCCAAGCGTTATCCTTGTCTCCCAAAAACAATTCTTATAGGGTATCATTCTTGCTGGCCCTCTGTTCCTCCTTAATTTCTCTGCACTTTCACAGTGACAGCAACAATAACCCCTGCTGTGGCTGGATCCATCAGTCACACCGGCAGTGAACCTGCATGGGGAACATTGAAAAAACAGAATAGGTCTTACTCAGTATTCGCATCACTTACAAATAACTGTTTAGCATAGTTCTCTATCCATGGCAAATGGAGAATCTTGGCAAGGAAGTCCATAGGATGTCTCGACGTGGAACTTTGACATTTGGATTTACTGCAGCACCAGTCAGGTTGCAAAGAGACAATAGGAATTTGCAATTGCTTGCGTGAGGATTGATAACTTCTCCACCCATATCCACCCATTATCCCAGAAAGGCATTGTTGAATAAAATAACACATTGGCAAATCCCGACAGCTCAAGGTGATGAGAAATTCATTCCGTTCCCCTGTGCAGTCTCTGAAATCTTGCAGTGGTTTTGCACATTGTGGCTCTCTGGTTCCACTTCCAAGGTCATGTGCAATTACTTATTGCTCACAGAGATGTCTACCTTCAATCTGCAATGACCAATGACCAATAGTCAAGATTAATTGTGGCCAGAATTTGCATCCGGAATGTTGGACACTGCATGTATTTCACACACGTAATGATATGATTGCAAATCATCTCAAGCTGGGCTGTGAAAGTGCTGGATTCATGCAATTGTTCCTTAAAGAGGCACATCATTCTCAAGTGGAGCTCATGTGCTGGGATGAGAAAAAACACTGATGGTGCCTACTCAGGATGTGGTCACAGCCATATTGTATATACTTTGCGCATTGAAGAGTCACTTAAATATGGAAGGCAACGCAAGCTGCACTTGGCACAGTGAGTCTCAGGTTTAACCTGGTAATCATCTCACTTGAAAGATGGCACCTCTTAAAATGTAGGAGAAAGTAAGGACCGCAGATCCTGGAGATCACAGTCGATCACAGCTGGAGGTGCTGGAAAAGCACAGCAGGTCAGGCAGCATCCGAGTAGCAGGAGAAACAATGTTTCAGGCAAAAGCCCTTCATCAGGACCTCTTAAAATGTACCATTCCATCAGTACTGCTTGTTCATTGATAGGAAGTGAGCCTGCTCCCACCTAGCTCCAGTTGGCATCATTATTATAATTTAATTTTGTGCTATTATTTCATGGGGCTGTATTTCTTGTTAAAAGTAAAAGGCAGAGCACAGTGGTTATTTTTAACCCAACAAAACCTTATTTATATTTCCTTCCAGTTCCTTTGCTTGAGGGATTATGTGCTCATGGGTAAATTCCTATCATATATTATTTGCAGCCTTAGACAGCATTTGTTCTGGAGTGTTTGCTTTCAGATATGAAGAATGCTCCCTAACTGTACATGCCTTTTCATTAGCTTTACTTCTGGTGAATTTTTGGAACTTCAGTTTGCCCCAGCTGCCTGTGTGGAGCACATGAAAAGCTCTGATGTTCAAGACAAGTATAGTGTCTGCTATTCTTCCTACAGCAATAATTGTAATCCAAGATAACTTTGATTGAGATTAACGGAGAGCTGGTTCAAAAAAACCATAATAAGCCTTTTTATAAGGAAAAAGGAAGTCTCAATTTTCTGAATTGATTGTGTTTTGCAAAACAGCTTTAATCTTTATTTAACAGAGTTACTCTCATCCCCTCGGAAGACACTTTCTTACAAATAAAGCACAATTGCTTTAAATGCCAGAAATTACTATAACTAAACACTCAGCAATTTCTGGCATTTTATCAATTAGATTATGCCGCGCTTCAGTGAAAAGCAGCTTTAAGTAGTTTAAAAAATAAAAGAAATGATTGCATTTATTTAGTTCCATTTTTCTGAGGGCTGTTTGTGAGTAGAGATGTAATTATTTCATTAAGGAGATTGGAGAACATCAGCCTTAACCTATCTCTAAACTCTGATTCCCGTCATCTTAATTGCATTGCTTTCAAAATTCCCATCTTCTGGCTTTAAATATATTTGTCAACTATGGTTCTGACTCTTTTAGCTCGTCATCTGAGATCCCATTCATCTAATTTGCTTTTTCTTTCTTACTGTCACAAACGAATGATTGGACACTCTTGTGCCACCGTTCCTATCAACTCGAGAGTACTTTGACTGCTATCAATTCCCAGCAGTGCATTACTGGGGATATCATCCCTTTGTTAAGTACCTTGTGTCTCATATTTGATTGATAGCACTTTTGTATTTTAGATGGCCTCTGACACCATAATTTAGCAATGTACTAGTAATACCAAAGCTAACAGTCACTATTGTGCTCCCCTATGAATTCTGACAACATTGTCTGTATCAGAAAGTGAGTTGCAAGCTACATATTAATTCCCACCTCTTCACTTTAAAGACTTTGGGTGGAATTTTATTGGTCCAGTGATGATGGACTTGGAGATAAAGTCCTGGAGAGGGGTGATGGTGAAATGGCAGCAGTTGGTGTTGGGGCTTTGCATCACTGGGCACATTTCCTGGAGATGTCACATTAGCACAGAATGGCAGTGATCAAGCAACTGAGGTCATTGATAGAGATTGTTGAGGCACCTTTTCGATTTTTCTTATGTTCGCAATTCCACGAGCAGTGTCTGGAGGTGACCGCAAACAGATTAACTGAATTGTAAAATGGCAAGTTGTTCAACTTCATTCAGGCAAAGGATTGAGAATTTGGAAGGAGTGCACAGTGGGAGCTCATGTCAGGGGGCACTTAATGAAGGATCCCTCCCGGATCCACTTTAGCTAGTGTCAGGCTGAGAGAGGCTTTGAGCCTTGAAGATCCCTACTCTCAATTGGTATGCGCTTAGGGTTTGACTCCTCTAGTGAGGACAGTGAAAGTACGAGGCAAGTTCAACCACATGGAGTGGAGCTGCAGAGATCAACGGGAACACTGTCTTTGTGTGGATGTGACAGGATGTGAAATGTTCCAAGAATTAAAGGTGTTCAAAAGGCTGAAAGGTTTACAGACAGAGGCATATCTTCATGGAGCTACGAGAGCACTTGAGCCTCTGTCCAGGTAAAGGACAGCAGAGCTGTGTGGAACAATGGAGGAGCAGTTGAGGTCTATGGTGGTCATCCATTGTGAATGCCAATGACCGCAGGGGTCAAGTTTTACGCCTCAGGGAATTATTCCAGAGATTGTCTGGAACCATATGTTGGACATTATAGTCAGGAACACCCATCGCTCGATCAAACAGGAGATAGTAATCTCCTAAACAGGATGATCCATCATCTGGTGCACTGAACAGGTCAATCAGGCTGACAGCGTGATGGGATTTGGAGATATATCTGGATTTCCTTAGATACAGTGGATAATTGATCATTCTAGCCATCAAGAATCTTCTTGGTAATTGTAAGGTGCTCCACTTGCTGAATGTTCTACTTACCCACCACCACTGCCGCCGCACAATTTGATCCATTCTGAGACAGAGGTATTTTAGATCTCTGGAAACAGCTTTTGCGGGATGGTTTCTGGTTGAGCTGCGTACACCTGTGTGAAAACCCAGCACAAAATTGGAGGTCTCCCACAACACATTTCATATGAATGTAGGGACAGCCTTTGAATAACCCATAGGCTTCTTGAAAACAATATTCACCCATCTGAATCGATCTGGGGAGTCCTGTAATATACCCCATCGAGAGACTCATGTATCATGGTGGTATGTTCCTGGCACTCCAGAGGGTGTGTAGCATTGCTGATTGAAGACTTCACTGAGTGCAATGTGTCGTTTTCTGAGACAGAGGGAGAGTTGGAGATTAGATAGAAGTGGAAGTGCATCAATTGAAATAATGTCAATGATTATTGATGTGCATCTCCAGGAAGGCACCACTAAAATGTGGACCCACCCTCTCTCTGTGGCTTCAGCTATTCCTGATCAGCCTCCCCTTAATCACCAGCACTTCCTATACTCTCTCTGTGAATGCAGCACATATGAAGGTTGGTGACTTCTCTTTAGATAATAAACCTGTGCAGTTACTGCCTTTGCTGTTTGAATTCATGTATTGCCGGACATCGGAGTGCGTCTGGGAAAATGTACAAACAGTGAAATTCACAACTAATTTTGGAGGACCCTGTTTGGGAGAGGTCACAGCACAGAAACAGACAAGCGGATATTTTTCAATGTGGCCTTACAGTAAGTCTGCAGCAGTGAGTAGAGTGGGTTCTTTCTTGATTATATGTTTTATTGAGATATGTCTCTTGATTAAACTTAAAAATATAAGCCTTAATTATTAAGTTAGCCCGGAGCAGTGTTTTGTAGAGGAATAAGATAGTGCTATTTTCTGGGTCTGTAAATTGCAAGAAGCAAAAATGGCCTTTTGCAGAGTGATATGCTCTTTTTGATGGATATGGCAGTTTAGGAAGAGTTTACGTGTTACTGAGGATTATATCTGCAATAAACGCCATTGGTTGCGAATCCCATCAGATCGAATGGATCGGTTGGAGAGATAATGGCAATGAGGAATTTACAAGAGCAAGGGGATGTGATGGATGGCAGTTATAGGAAGAGATAAAAGTTGCAAATACAATCATGTAAATGGCTTAACTTCAAGAAAGGTAAAAATGAGGTAGGCAGGGAGTGCAGGAGTCTTCTGTGGCTATCCCCATTTCAAGCAGGTATGCAATTTTAGAAAATGTAGGGGGTGATGGATTCTCTAGGGAATATAGCTCCAACAGCCAAGTTTCTGGTATTGAGACTGGCTCTAATGCAATGAGGGGTATGTCAGGTTTCAAGAGATCAATTGTGTTAGGGGACTCCCTAGTCTGAGGTACAAACAGACGTTTCTGTGGCCAGCAGCAAAAAATCAGAATGATGTGTTGCCTCCCTGTGCCAGGATCAAGGATGTCTCAGAGAGGGTGCAGAATGTTCTCAAGGGGGAGGTCACTGTCCACATTGGAACCAATGACATAGGAAGGGAAAAGGATGAGATTCTGAAGGGAGGATATAGAGAGTTAGGCAGGAATTTAAAATGGAGATCCTCGACAGTAGTAATATCTGGATTACTCGCAGTGCTATGAGCTAGTGAAGGCAGGAATAGGAGGATAGACCAGATGAATGCATGGCTAAGGAGCTGGAGTATGGGAGAAGGATTCACATTTTTGGATCATTGGAATCTCTTCTGAGGTAGAAGTGACCTGTAAAGAAAGATGGATTGCACCTGAATTGGAAGGGGACTAACATACTGGCAGGGAGATTTGCTAGAGCTGCTCGGGAGGATTTAAACTAGTAAGGTGGGGGGCGGGGGAGTTGATGGGATCAGGGAGATAGTGAGGAAAGATATCAATCTGAGACTAGTACAGTTGAGTACAGAAACAAGTCAAGCAATCAGGCCAGGCATGGACAAAGCAGAGAACAAGGCAGGACTGATAAATTAAACTGCATTTATTTCAATGCAAGGGGCCTAACAGGGGAGGCAGATAAACTCAGGGCATGGTTAGGAACATGGGACTGGGATATCACAGCAATAACAGAAACATGACTCAGGGATGGGCAGGACTGGTAGCTTAATGTTTCAGGATACAAATGCTACAGGAAGGATATAAAGGGAGGCAAGAGAGGAGGTGGAGTGGTGTTTTTGATAAGGGATAGCATTACAGCTGTACTGAAGGAGGATATTCCTGGAAATACATCCAGGGAAGTTATTTGGGTGGAACTGAGAAATAAGAAAGGGATGATCACCTTACTGGGATTGCATTACAGACCCCCTAATAATCAGAGGGAAATTGAGAAACAGATTTGTAAGGAGATCTCAGTTATCTGTAAGAATACTAGGGTGGATATGGTCGGGGATTTTAACTTTCCAAACATAGACTGGGACTGCCATAGTATTAGATGGCTTAGAGTTTAGATGGAGAGGAATTTGTTAAGAGTGTACAAGACAATTTTCTGAGTCAGTATGTGGATGTACCTATTTGAGAAGGTGCAAAACTTGACCTGCTCTTGGGAAATAAGGCAGGGCAGGTAACTGAGGTATCAGTGGGGGAGCACTTTGGGGCCAGTGACCATAATTCTATGAGTTTTAAAATAGTGATGGAAAAGGATAGACCAGATGTAAAAATTGAAATTCTAAATTGAAGGAAGGCTAATTTTGATGGTATTAGGCAAAAGCTGATTGAGGGCAGATCAAGGGATGGCTGGAAAATGGGAAGCCTTCAGAAATGAGATAATGAGAGTCCAGAGACTGTATATTCCTGTCAGTGTGAAAGGAAAAGCTGGTAAGTGTAGGGAATGCTGGATGACTAAAGAAATTGAGGGTTTGGTTAAGGAAAAGAAGGAAGCATATGTCAGGTATAGACAAGATAGAACAAATGAATCCTGAGAAGAATATAAATGCAGTAGGAGTATACTTAAGAGGGAAATCAGGAGGGCAAAAAGGGGACATGAGATAGCTTGGGCAAATAGGGTTAAGAAGAATCCAAAAGATTTTTACAAATACATTACGGACAAAAGTGCTACTCGGGAGAGAATAGGGCCCCTCAAAGATCAATAAGGCAGCCTTTGTGTGGCGTTGCAGGGGATGGGGAAGATACTAAATGAGCATTTTGTGTCGGTGTTCACTGTGGAAGATGGAAGATAGAGAATGTAGGGATATAGATGGTAACATCTTGAAAAATGTCCATATTACAAAGGAGGAAGTGCTGGGTGTCATGAAACATATAAAAGTGGATAAATCCCCAGGACCTGATCAGGTGTACCCTAGAACCCAGTGGGAAGCTAGGAAAGTGATTGCTGGGCCCCTTGCTGAGATATTTGTATCATCGATAGTACAGGTGAGGTGCCGGAAGACTGGAGGTTGGCTAACGTGGTGTCACTATTTAAGAAGGGTGGCAAGGACAAGTGAGCCTGACCTCGGCGGTGGGCAAGTTGTTGGAGGGAATCCTGAGGGATACGATCTACATTTATTTGGAAAGGTAAGGATTGATTAGGGATAGTCAGCATGTCTTTGTGCGTAGGAAATCATGTCTCACAAACTTGATTGAGTTTTTTGAAGAAGTAACAAAGAAGATAGATGAGAGCAGAGCGGTAGATGTGATCTATATGGACTTCAGTAAGGCGTTTGACAAGGTTCCCCATGGGAGACTGGTTACCAAAGTTAGATCTCATGGAATATAGGGAGAACTAGCCATTTGGATGAGGGTTATTTTTCAGACTGGAGGCCTGTGACCAGTGGAGTGCCACAAAGATCGGTGCTGGGTCCTCTACTTTTTGTCATTTATATAAATGATTTGGATGCGAGCATAAGAGGTATAGTTAGTAAGTTTGCAGATAACACCAAAATTGGAGGTGTAGTGGACACCGAAGAAGATTACCTCAGATTATAATGGGATCTTGATCAGATGGGCCAATGGGCTGATGGAGTTTAATTTATTTTATTTAATTTAGATAAATGCAAGGTGTTGCATTTTGGGAAAGCTAACCTTAACAGGACTAATACACTTAATGGTAAGGTCCTCGGGAGTGTTGCTGAACAAAGAGACCTTGGAGTGCAGGTTCATAGCTCCTTGAAAGTGGAGTCGCAGGTAGATAGGATAGTGAAGAAGGCGTTTGGTATGCTTTCCTTTATTGGTCAGAGTATTGAGTCCAGGAGTTGGGAGGTGATGTTGCGTCTGTACAGGATATTGGTTGAGCCACTGTTGGAATATTGCGTCCAATTCTGGTCTCCTTCCTATCAGAAGGATGTTGTGAAACTTGAAAGGGTTCAGAAAAGATTTACAAGAATGTTGCCAGGGTTGGGAGATTTGAGCTACAGGGAGAGGTTGAATAGGCTAGGGCTGTTTTCCCTGAGGGTCGGAGGCTGAGGGGTGACCTTATAGAGGTTTATAAAATCATGAGGGGCATAGATAGGGTAAATAGACAAAGTTTCTTCCCTAGTATGGGGGAGTCCAGAACTAGAGGGCATAGGTTTAGGGTGAGAAGGGAAAGATATAAAAGAGACCTAAGGGGCAACCTTTTCATGCAGGGGATGGTACGTGTATGGAATGAGCTGCCAGAGTAAATGGTGGAGGCTAGTATGATTTCAACATTTAAAAGGCATCTGGATGGGTATATGACCAGGAAGGGTTTGGAGGAATATGGGCCAGGTGCTGGCAGGTGGGACTAGATTGGGTTGGGATATCTGGTCGACATGTACAAGTTGGACCAAAGGGTCTGTTTCCGTACTGTACATCTCTATGACTCTATAAAGAACGTGCTTTTGACCTAGTGAAGATTCCTCCCTCCAGCTATCCATTGGATACTGTTAGAATGAAGGTCGGAGGGGTGCACTGGTCCCACGATTCCAAAGGTCAAATAACACCTTTTCCAGTTCCCAAAATGGTCAACTTAATACTTTATCTATATCAGGTTTCAAATAAATGGAACTATCAGGTTTCTAAATACCATATGTACTCGTGTATTGATCGAATTTTGAAGACTTTTTTAAAGCTGAAATTCGGGAGTCGACTAATACACGGGCACAAGTTTCGAGGGGCTGAAATTCATGCTGCAGTTCGAAATACCGTATTATTAGCAAAAGTCAATTTGATTGCACAACTAATCACGGGTAAAGAAGAAAACACAATGAATAACGGTAAATGTAATTACCGGATTAAAGCAAGTGACTAGTATGAAAACCTAACATGTCAAAGATTCATTGAAATCCTGCAAAATCACACTGTTCAGCATTGTCATGGCCTGGTGTCATGGCGCACTTCAAATGAAACATTTAATTAAATTCTGAACTTCACTGCCAAATTCTTCAGTTTCCCTCCCATTTACTCTCATATGTTATGAACCTCAGCAACACTAACACATTTATCAAAGAATTAAAGATATACCGGTGCGTAATTAATATACCTCACTTTTAGTCAGATATAATGGGACAATTAAAATGATTAACTTTTAACGATATTAACTTTAGAATGTATAGCGAACAAAGTGTGATACGTACCAATAAGACTTAGTACTGGTCTGAATGAGTGAATGAATCAAAGCATGCTGCAGTAAACCAAGTGTGGTAAGTAGCGTTATGAATTATTGAATAGAAATGTGATATAGTAGATAAAGGGCAATGATTAGAGTTACCATTATGAAGGAATGAATACGATTTAATGCCATATGGTAGGGTTGACATATGCATGAGATGTGTGGAAAATAGAAGAGTTTTGGCCAAAATAAGGGGTTGATTTATACATGAGATTGATTTGTACACGAGTATATATGGTAAGCTCAATTACTGGTCTATTACCAAAACAAAATTCAGTAATTGAAGACGCAACAATTGTTGACATAGGCTGACTGTAATAGAGAAGTATACAAATGTTTATCATTCCAAGTAACCCCAAAACTCATTCACAATTCAGGATAAGAGAAACAAGAAAGGATTAGGGTGACACGGTGGTTCAGTGGTTAGCACTGCTGCCTCACAGCACCAAGGACGCAGCTTCGGTTCCAACCTTGGGCAACTGTCTGTGTGGAGTTTGTACATTCTCCCCGTGTCTGCGTGAGTTTCCTCTCACAGTCCAAAGATGTGCAGGTCAGGTGAATTGGCCTTTCTAAATTGCCCATAGTGTTAGTGTTAGGTGCATTAGTCAGATAGAAATTGGTTTGGGTGGATTACTCTTCAGAGGGTCGGTGTGGACTTGGTGGGCCAAAGGGTCTGTTTCCATGCTGTAGGGAATCTAATTCCTCTGCAGAGATTGACTTTCTGGGAAAGAAACACTTTCGCCAATGGGTTATGCTTGAAGGCAAAAGCATTTAAAAAGAATTCTGAAGTCAAAGCTCAAAATTCCTAATTTTCTCTTACAGATGTAGCAACTCAAAAAAATACTGTCTTAAATTTTTTATGGACCTTCAGTCCTCCAGTGAAAATAACCTTAGCATTTTAATAATTTGTGAGATCAACCAGGTAATTGTAAGCTGGCGTTAAATCTTTTCAATGGAAATAATCTAACACTGCACGTTAATTTAGATTTTGCAATAAAACAGTGCTTACCATTAGTTATACGTTAATCGAACAGAAAATTCCTGTGGCTGCACAAACACTGTAAATTCATAACTTCAAACATTTCTTTCCAATATGGCCTGTTCCTCTAAAGGTTTGTCAAAAATGCCATCTCACCACTTTACCCATCATTTAAATTAATTAAATTGCATGGATTTCCTGTTCTCACATTATAATTATGTAGAAGGCTCACTGAAGAAAGTTATATATTGGCCGTTCTTGTCTTAGGACTCTCTTAATGGCATGGCATATCTAATTGCAGAGTCTTTCAGCTTTATATTAGTTTTGGAGAATTACAAACTATATTATGGATTATTTTTACCTGCTTTATCTCCACTTAATCAATTTTTTTCTTTCCCTCTGCTTATTCTGTACTTGATTTCACATTGAGTTGAGTATTCCAACTTGAAATGTGGGACTCCTCAATTTGATCAGTTAACTGCTTGCCCTATTCACATTGATTCGAGGTGCCCTGTGGAGAGGATGTAGTTTTTGAATGGTTTTCTGACAGGAAGGTGCCTTGGATGGTGCCCATTGAAAGTCTATGGGCAAGTGCGAATGATAACTATTTGTTTGTTGCGAAATGGAAAATCTGGCCTAATATTATGTGGCCAGATCAATGTTTTACAAATTATTGTTATTACTTCTTTACTCTTGTATTCAGTGTGATCAGTTCATAAAACCTAAAATATGATCGGTCTTTATTATGGCTTTATGAGCATATCTTGTCCACCTTGACAACACCTACCCAAGTCACATATTATTCTGACTTTGGAGAGTTACATACTCTTCAGATTACTTCGAACTAATTGAGATCCATTCAAGAATTTCTGCCATTGTTAGTTAATGTGCATTGCTGTCCTTAAATCAAGAATTCACCCAGCAGTTGTAGTCTTGGCACCCAGTAGGTCTGATGGCTTATTTCTCTTCATCATTTACTGTGACCGCTTAGAGATCTGTTGGTTTGTCAGAATATCTATGTCATATATAATATTATTTCTGAGAGATGTAGTAGAACCAGTCATGTGGCTACTTTGCATTGACTCCTGTTCAATATGTAGATTTCAATTAAGTTACCAATGGTTAACATTTATTTCAGTAGTATCTTTATGGGTTCAATTTGTTCTCTGGTGACTCTAATATTAAAGCTTAAATGTTATGAGAAGTGGAAATTCTCGCATCTTGATTTTGAAAAAAATGAGAATACATTTAGCTTGCCTATGTGATGAAAATAATATTTTTCCATGATAATGCTACGAAAATCAATACATTCAATGTTCCATTCCGTTTGTTATCAATCTAGGCATTTTACAGGCTAATGGCTGCCTCAACAGAGGGGCTCAATTACCAGCAGAGGGGCTCAATTACCAGAGTTTGTTATTACTCTGGATAATTTAGGCTGCTTCCTACTTGATGGAAGTGGTCTTTGTAGATGGAATTTATGCGCATATCGAGAAACTGTGAGTCATCTTTCTTACATACATGCTTTTAATCAAGGATGTAAATTCTTTATGATTTGATGGAAAAATATGTGACTTCTATTAATTTACACTACACATTTTTAAACTACATTAAAATATCTCAAACGATAAGCACAAAAGAGGGAGTTCTAGTCCATTGATTTTAGCTTCTACAGAGAACAAATACCTCTTCCGAACCTGGTTGGACAATGTTTATTTTGCCTCTTTGAGACATGAAGTACTTCTCATTATTGATCCTGAATCTGTTTTCTCATTCACTAGCCCAATTGCAATTTAGACCCTCCTGTAATTTCTCAACTGCTTCGGGACATCATGCACCCATCACCCCTGAGCAGAATAACATCTGCAAAGTTGAACAAATTATACTGAGTTTCTGAATGTAGTCATGATTTGGAAATGCTGGTGGTGGACTGAGGTGTACAAAGTTAAAAATCACACAACACCTGATGAGAACAACCATCTGATGAAGTAGGGGTGCTCCGAAAGTTAGTGCTTCCAATTAAACCTGTAGGACTATAGCCTGGTGTTGTGTGATTTTTAACTTTCAGAATGTAGACCATTTGTGAATTAGAACCAGTACATATTCTAACAATGATCCCTACTCTTGATTATCATGAATATCACTGGAGGGCTGCCTTATTTAAACTTTAAGGTCCTGAGCTTTAACTTCATTAAAACATTTACTTTCTAATCTTCTAACCAGATTTCATTCAAAGAAAATCAATACTATTTTACCTTGGATCAGAGTGAGTGCTGTATAGTCTTGAATTCAAAGATCCAATTCTATCTCAGAGAAAGTAGAGAAACTACTAGGCAGAGAACAAAATTGTTTATTGCCTCAAGTTGGCAAATTATAATATACATTTTGATCACAAATAGATAGTCTCATTTTAACAAAGCATCTTCCTCTGGGAAACCCTCAAGACGGTTTTGGTCGTGTATCCAATTCCACCACATTGGACAGAACCACACAAGTGTTTTGCAGAGAGATGCTGCTTCCTTGCAGTATTATTAATTATGGCATATGGGATGGCCCATGATTGCTCCCTCACAATAACAATGCGAGGATATTCTCAGACTGGTCTGGAAATGGTTCAAAACCAGCAGATTGCCTCACCAATCTCCCCTTCATTTCACTCTATAGTCATGTAAGAAGCAAAGCAATTACCATATCGGGAAATGCAATTGCATCTGGTCTGTAAATAATCTTTGCAATTAATTTAAGAGGATTGAAAACAGGTGTTATTCATCTTCATGGAAGTTTGACATTTGTGGGGGACACCTAAAGGGAAGAAACCACAAAAAGACGGGGGTACAGAGGATTGCAATGAAACTGCTGAACTTTCAATTTCCTTGAAATATTTGCAAATGTACTGTTTGAGTCGCAATGTTGTTGTGCAAATTTGTAGGTTCCAAATGCAGCTGCTGTACTTTTTCCACATGCATTACATCCACAGCAAATCCTCGCAAGGTAATTGTGGCTCAACTATTTGTGGAACCCACACTCGGGAGAGGTGGGGAGTGGGGGGAGGTGGAAGCAGGGACCCTCCATTAGAGGCTCACAGCACCTGCAGTATGGCAATTTCTGGGGTTGTCAATCTTTGCTTAGTCTTCCACTCAGCACAGAACTGTGAATATTAGTCCACTGATCAATAATAATATATTTGGTCATGCTGTATATATGCATTGGGAGAAAGTGAGGACTGCAGATGCTGGAGATCAGAGTTGAAAGTGTGGTGCTGGAAAAGCACAGCAGGTCAGGCAGCATCCAAGGAGCAGGAGAATCGACGTTTCGGGCCGTAAGCCCTTCAACAGCCCTTCCTGATGAAGGGCTTATGCCTGAAACATCGATTCTCTCACTCAATGGATGCTGCCTGACCTCCTGTGCTTTTCTAGTACCACGTTCTCAACTCTGTATATATGCATTGTTGTATACAGCTCCTTGACTTGTGTAGACCTTTTATTATATTGAGATAGCACAATATTAATTGATAGCATTAGGATTCAAAGTCTGAAGTATATTTTCTGTTTACACCACATTGAATTTTCACCATATCAAAGGCTAGAAGCATACATTCTACAAAATGTTACAGTTTACATGATGCTGGATGTTATAGTTTACATGCTACTGGGTGTTATGGTTTCCATTTGATGTTACAGTCTGTAATCCATAGTTTTGCTTTCATTAGCTATTTCACTTGGCACTATATTAATAAAGTGAACACTCTGTTAAAGCTATATTTGCACAAAATTAAGTAATAGAACATTCATACTCCTGGGTGTGCACAACGCATTAAGTGTACAAATATTTGGAGGTATCACAGTTTATGCTATATAATGTGGTATGAATTTGTTTCTATGAAGTGATTACAACTTAACACTGATAAAAGTTAAATTTTGCATCATGTTGGGTGTATATTTGCATTACATATTACAGCTTTCTTTCTAGATTAGATCTTAAAGGCTGTACTCACTTAAACACAGAAGCACAGTAGTTCCATATTCACTCTGTGTGGTATAATTTGAACACATTGACAGGAAACAGGTGTAAATTTTTGTACCAAACTGCCACACCCCTAAGTATAACAAATTTAGAATGAGCCCCACAGTGATCACGAGCTGGTGCCAGATCCGATTACAGGTAGGGAGAAGGAAGGGTTTTGATTAGTTATAATTCGTTGTAAAACCCACAATAAACACACTTCGATTCAGACTTAGAATCCTTTGTATTTTAAGGATTTTAAAGCAAAACAAAACATGATCAAAGAAGGAACGATTAAGTTAAAAGAAAATAATATCTATGGGAAGGAAACCAAATCAAAAATGAAGTGGAATGAGAGATTAGTTGAACTACTTGTTTTTTATAGAAACTATAGTCAAGAAGATAATCATGAAGGGGAAACACAGAAACAGTAATGCAGAGCAAATTGCTTGCTGACCGACTGCTGTATGTTTGTTGGCAGTTCAGTGTGAGACATCCTTGCAATACGTCATTTCAAGAAGACCAGCAGCACAGATTGCTGGGGTGGCACGGTGGCTCAGTGGTTAGCACTGCTGCCTCATAGCACCAGGGACCTTGGTTCGATTCCAGTCTTGGGTGACTGTCTGTGTGGAGTTTGCACATTCTCCCTGTGTCTGCGTGGGTTTTCTCCCACAATCTAACGATGTGCAAGTTAGGTAGTTTGGCTATGTTAAATTTCTCATGATGTGCAGGCTAGGTGGATTAGCAGGGTGAAAGGGATAGGATGGAGTTTGGGTGAGATGCTCTTTCAAGAGTCAGTGTAGACACAATAGGCTGAATGGCCTGCTTCCACACTGTAGGGATTCTATGATTCATTGCTTCCAAAATCAGTCAGTCTCTTTGAGGGTCAACAGTTGCTGATTGGGAGTAGGTTTTTGGTTTTTATTTGGTGCAAAACATTAGATTATGACTTGGTGGGGTTGGTTGGAGTCTTGGAATACGGAGTGATCCCAACCTCAGCTCCTAATTTGTCAGTGATCCAAAGGTTTAACTCGATTTGCCCCTTGGAGTGAGCAGTGCTGAGGGCAAAGGATGTCCCAACACCCTGGAGGGTCAGTCAATGGAGGTACAGAGCCAGATGTCGGTCAGAGATGTAGTAGGACACAGAAGCAGCTACACTGAAGGCTAAATTCAGTAGCAGCAATCCTGTTGAGGGTCCCAAAGGGATTGGAACACCAATATGAACCAAGAGCTGTTGGAAATCCAGTACGTACTGTAAGATCTGCAATGCTTCCAAATCCTCCTTCTGAAGCAGTGCCTTGGGCTCAACAATGACCTTTTTCCACTCTGATATTGTTAGTCCTGAGGCGACTAAATAATCCTATGCTGCATCCACAGGCCCTGCTGCAGATGGGGCAGGGTTTTTTTTTACTGAAGTGGGTGAGTGGGACACTTGGATTTTCACACGTTGCTGCTTGTCCTTGGGTCTGTTGGTCCCTTCACAGATCCTCCCTCCTCACTGTGGATGGTCTTGGGCCACTTGCCATGATGGAGCTCAGAGTAGAGAGCTTGTTTTGAGACTCTTGGCTCAGCCACATGGACAATGTGGTCCACCGAACACTGCTGATTGAAGTGTGCCAGTATACTGGGGATGTTGGCCTGATATTACAGGATCTATCCTCCCAGCGACTTTGTGGAGGCATCACTGATACTCTTTCTGAAGTGTGTTTAAGTGTGTGCGGGACATTGTCTTTAACTCCAATGTATACAGGACGGCTGGTGATACTGCTGCCCTGTAAACCATAAGCTTGGTGTTGGCTGTGAGGTCTTTGTCATTTAAACACGTGGATTGCCAAAGGCCACTCTGGTCACTAAGGTGATGTTGGATGACATCATGCCATCACTGATTGCCAAAGTATGGGAATTGATCCAAATGTCCAGTGGCTAATCATGGATCTTGACGGTAGGAAGGAGGGGTGGGTCACGCAGCAGGAGAGAGCAGGGGAGTGTGGGACCTTTGTCTTCTAAAGGTTTAGCCTAAGGCCTACTTTTTCATACGCCATTGCGAGTGCATCAAATGGAGTTCTGCCTGAGCGTGCACACACACAACGGCTTCTGTACACTACCAGAGGTTGGCGTGGTTTTGATTCTGGATGGAGCTGGTTGAACAGTTTCCCACTTGTTCTGTAGATTAGCTCCACACCAGTGGGAAGATCTTTGGAAATGGGAAGGAGAGTTGTAGCAAGGCAGATGAAGAAAAGCACTGGTGCAATGATTTAACCTTTACTTGATTCTGCTTTGCTCATGTATTGGGTCTGTGCTAGTCCAATGGCAAGGATCATTGATGAATTTCAGCGGGAAAATAAATTTGAAGAGGATACCCCCTAACCATTCCCAGTTGACAAAGTTGAAGCCTTTGTGAAGTCAAAGAGTGCATGAATAAAGGTTCTCTCCACATTTTTCTTTGACTTGTTTTGCTGTGGACATTATGTGCAGTGTCCCTCTTGATGGACAGAATCCTTACTGGGCCTCCAATAAAACTCTTCAGCCACTGGGAGGAGATGATTGAGAAAGGCTTTTGCAATGACTTTCTCTGTGGTGGACAGCAGGGGGACCCCACCACAATTACCGCAATCAGGGTCATATCTCCTTTCTTAAAGATATTCACAATTACGGCATCATGCAGCATCCTGGGCATGTTCCCTTCCTTGCAGATGAGGGAGGTGAAGTTGTGTCCAGGAGCCAACAGTGGGCCTCTGCTGTATTCCAGGGAATCTGTCGACATCAGTGCCTTGTTGGCTTCAGCTGACAAATAGCCTTTTCAACCTCAAATTGTGCTGGAGCTGTGTTGAGATGGTGGCAAGCAGTAGATGTGGGATGTGGTCGAGGACACTTACATCAAGGACAGAGTCTTGGTAGAGGAGATCCTTGAAGTGCTTTTTCTAATGAATGCTCACTACCTCACTGTCCCAGATGAGTGCCATTCCATTCTTAGCTCAGTGTTGTAGGTCCTCGACTGTTTGGGCTATATATGGTCTTGACTGCACTAAATAATACACACACATCACGACTGTTGGCAAGTTGTGGTCTTTCTGCCCATCAACTATCCTGTAGGTCATTGTTTTTTGTTGGACTTAAGCCTTGATTTGTCTGTCGAGCTGCTTTCTTTCGCTCTGGATTTGGTGGTGTTTCCATTCAGGAACTCCTTGAGTTTGTGATTTATCAGCTCCTGGATCACCTGGTCAATATCCATAAAGCAATTAACAAATGATTAGGTTCCAATTCTCAACAAAAAAATCATTTCAAAGGATTTAATAACCTGCAATTCTGCATTCACTGTGCATGACAGAGTTATTGCAATGCAGAAGGAGGCCATTTGGCCCATCGTATCTGCACTATGTTCTCCATGAGCACTTTGCACCATTTTCCATCCTTCTCCCCATAAGCCTGCAGATTCTTTCACTGCTGATACAGACCAACTAGGGGAGCTTTAGAATGGAATTATGAAAGCTAAGAGTTTCAACAAAATGAGCTGAGGCAGTGGTGGAGGTGGGTGCTATTATGGAGAAAGAGCTCCATGGTAGATAGCTTGGAAAGTGGAAGGGATATGCAGTCAGAACATCATCTCAGGGCCAAACAGAATGCCAAGATTATAAACACTTTGGTTCAATCTCAGACAATAAGCAGGCTGCATTTGGTGACTGAGGTACAGAGGTTATAATGGGAACCAAAAGTAATGGCTTTAGTCCTCAGAATATGTAATTCCTAGTCCTTGAGAATCATAGAATTCCTACAGTGCAGAAAGAGACCATTTGGCCCATCGAGTCCACATTGACTCTCCAAAGAGCATCCCACCCAGATCCAGTCCCCCACCCCATCTCCATAACCCCACATTTCCAATGGCTAATCCACCTACCTGCACATTCATAGAGTCATAGAGTCATAGAGATGTACAGCACGGAAACAGACCCTTCGGTCTAACCCATCCATGCTGACCAGATATTCCAACCCAATCTAGTCCCACCTGCCAGCACCCAGCCCATATCCCTCCAAACCCTTCCAAATGCTTCTTAAATGTTGCAATTATACCAGCCTCCACCACTTCCTCTGGCAGCTCATTCCATACACGTACCACCCTCTGTGTGAAAAAGTTGCCCCTTATGTCTCTTTTATGTCTTTCCCCTCTCACCTTAAACCCTGACCCCAGGGAAAAGATTTTGCCTATTTATCCTATCCATGCTCCTCATAATTTTGTAAATCTCTATAAGGTCACCCCTCAGCCTCTGACGCTCCAGGGAAAATAGCCCCAGCCTGTTCAGCCCCTCCCTATAGCTCAAATCCTCCAACCCTGGCAACATCCTTGTAAATCTTTTCTGAACCCTTTCAAGTTTCACAACATCTTTCCGATAGGAAGGAGACCAGAATTGCACTCAATATTCCAACAGTGGCCTAACCAATGTCCTGTACAGCCGCAACATGACCTCCCAACTCCTGTACTCAATACTCTGACCAATAAAGGAAAGCATACCAACTATGGGTAATTTAGCATGACCAATCCACCTAACCTGCACACCTTTGGATTGCAGGAGGAAACCCATGCAGACGCAGGGAGAACATGCAAACTCCACACAGACAGCTGCCACGGCCGAATCGAACCTGGATCCCTGGCACAGCGAGGCAGCAGTGCTAATCACTGAGCCACCATGCTGCCATGTCTAAGATTGGATGTCAGGCAAGGAACTTGACAAATGACAGAAGATGGTGGGGTTGACAAAGACATTGGTGAAGTAGAACATGGTTTCATCAGTGTTTATGTAGATCAGGATAGATTGAAAATTGCAGTTGATCATAAAAATAAGAAGAAAATACACTTAACTTCTTTTTATTCATTCATGAGATGAGGGCAGTGCTGGTTAGGCAGCATTTATTGCCCATCTCTAATTACCCAGAGGGCAGTTAAGAGTCAACCACATCGCTATGGGTCTGGAGTTACATGTCGGCCAGACCATGTAAGGATGGCAGTTTCCTTCCCTGAAGAACATCAGTGAACCAGATGGGTTTTTCCAACAATCGACAATTGGCCACCATTAGGCTCTTCATTTCAAATTTTAATATTGAATTCAAGTTCAACCATTTGCTGTGATGGGATTCAAACCCAGGTCCCCAGAACATGACCTAGGTCTCCAGATTAATAATCTAGTGATAATACCACTTGGCCATCACCTCCCCAAAGTGCAGCATAAATGATACATCACTGCAATCTAATGTCAATTTTGCATTGAAACAAATTCAGTTCTTCGACTTTGAATATTTTAGCATTGAACAATTAACAGTTGCCTTTTCGTTAATAATTGCATAAATTATAACTCTCAGCACTGTTAACTAAAGTTACTTTAAGATCAATACGGATTATATTTGTGGTGGCAGTGGCATTCAGTTTGACAGCATGAATGGCTGGTTTTATTGTTTATGCATCTCAGGTTTATATTTCTCATTTAACTTTGTCAACCCTCCTTTTGCGATTCCTCATGAAAAACAGGTAGCAGATTCCAGACTGAAAACCAGGGAGGTTAAATAGAGTTAAACTTCATAGTTTCCCCATGACTATGGGAAAGTGACTTACGCAGACTGATCCTAGCAGATGTTTAGCTATAAATTACCTCTTACTCTGTGTCTGGTCTGTTGGAAGCAGCCGGATGTTGGACAAAATGGCTTCTACATGTGACATCAAATGATTAACCACAATGACATATTCTTTAACTATAGACTCTTTAGTTTTTCAAAAGCATAAATCTGACAGTCAAATCCACAAAGATGTCTTTTGATTCGGATTGGGTCGTACTCACTTTGTCATTTCTCATACAGCTGTGGTCAGAAATGTTTTAAATTTCTGATGCCACCTGCACTGCTGAAAGAAATGTAGTATTAATTTGAATTCCTTGAGTGGAGCTACGATTGTAATGGGACCAGCAATGCACAGCTGGAGCTCTGGGCTCTGTAGAAGGAAAGCTAACTGGAATGGTTCTTTATTACCTGTTTTCATGGGGTTATCTGAAGGAAAGAATTCATAAGAGCCCGTAACTGTATGAAACAGCCACAAATTGAAGTTTGCAATGTACTGTCCAAGAGAGCCACAAATCAAAAAGATCTATGATGTTGGGCAGCAATCAACACAATTTAAGCTTACACCACCAACACTTTTAAAAATGTGTTTGTTTTGCTAAAATGATATGTTCCTCTTGCATTGATTTTGGAGTTGCAATTTTTAAAATCTATTGATTGGGCATGCTAACATACAGATAAAAGTGCTGATGGAGACAAAGAAGCATTTATCCATTAATCTGTGACTGTCTGTACATTTAAGTGTGCACGTTTCCTGCAGTAAGCCTCACCGCTTCCCCCCCCCCCCCCCCATCCCCCCTCCTCCCCCCCACTCCTTGCCATTGGAACCCAGATATCCCCAGAATGGAGCGATGATAGATTTCCCACTTGTCCTGACTCCAGTCCAGCCCAACAGCTCCGCAAATTGGCAGCAGATCGGCCCAGCAAACTAGGAAAAGCCCTGCTGCTGACCACAAAGTAACATCAGTGCATTTAAGATGAAGTGTGAGCGCATGAAGGAGAAAGGGCAGAGGAAATATTGAAGGCATGAGATGAAGCAAAGTGAGAGGAGGGTCATGAGTAGCAATAGCTCACTGATGAGCAGAATGTCTTGTTCATGCCTTGTAAAATTATATATAACTCTATGTTTTTATGGAAGAAACATATCAAATGTGAGGTTTTGCCCTAAGATATCCTCTCCTTCTCCTGGACTTTTATAGATTTCCCCTTTAATATAACTACTTTAGGTATGAATTGAGGATAATCATTGGCAAGGGCTATCATTTATTCTGCTCTCTGAGGACATTGTGGCCTGAATTAATCTGTTCTCTGACAGGACAGTCAGCCCATGTGTCCTGAGAGAGTGAACGTGACTCCAAGGAACACAAAGCTGTGCGTTGTCCTCCCTCAAGATGACTGTGTTCCTCATCCCATCTCTGCCATTCAGCTGAGTGCCCTGGGCGTAGTCCATCAGCCAACCAACCCTGGCTATTGTAGTGCAGGCCAAGATAGTGCACAATGAAACCAGACACTCTGGGCCCAGAGCTGTTTGCATTCAGTCACCACACTCATCTGCAATCTGGTCAACTGAAGTTTTAACTTTCTTCCCCACACATCCACCAGCCACTAGGAAAAACTTATAAGAGCATTCAGGTGGAAAGATTGCACAAGACCAAATTGTTGATTTTCTATGTATCACATAACATTTGCATTGAGAACATTGGCTTGCAGTTTGCGTTTTCTTGTGTTTTTACATTTATGTTATTGAAAGGAGGATATGTGATGTTCAGTTATTGAGGAAAGGTGAGGATAATGTTGCTGGATAGGAAGGTGTGGTTGAGGTTTCTGTTTCACTCAGGAATTACTTGATCACATAATCTCAGGCAGAATTGGGGCATCTGCATTTTAACAGCTATTCCTCTCACATCCTGTCAAACCATTTTTAAATGTGTTCATGGAATGTGGGAGTGGCTGGCTGGGCCAGCATTTATTACCCATCGCTAGTTGCTCTTAAAAGGTGGTGGTGAGTAGCCTTCTTGAACCATAGCAGCCCATTGAGTGTAAGTGCACCCACAATGCTGTTGGAGGGGGTTTGCACGATTTTGACCCAGCAACACTGAAGAAATGATGAGTCAATGTGATAAGAGGCTTGTATCTGCTACTTGTATCTGCAGACCCTCTTCTTCCAGGTGGTAGTGATCTTGAGTTTGGAAGATGCTGCTTAAGAAGCCTTTGTGAATTACAGATTGCAGATGGTATACCCTATTGCTACTGAGCATTGGTGATAGAGAGACTGAATGCTT
This sequence comes from Chiloscyllium plagiosum, assembly GCF_004010195.1. Classification (NCBI taxonomy): domain Eukaryota; kingdom Metazoa; phylum Chordata; class Chondrichthyes; order Orectolobiformes; family Hemiscylliidae; genus Chiloscyllium; species Chiloscyllium plagiosum. Next base: position 10,773,855 of record NC_057728.1, read on the forward strand.
GTGGATGTAATGCCAATTAAGCATGTTGCTTCACGCTGAATAGTGTCAGATTTGGAGTGCTGTTGGAGGTATAATTATCCAAACAAGTGGGGAACATTCCATCACACTCCTGACTTGTGCCTTGTAGATGGTGGATGTTCTTTGGAGAGTCAGAAGATGAGTTACTCACCGCAGTATTCCTAGCCTCTGACTTGCTGTTGTAACCACAGTATTTACGCGGCAAATCCAGTTCAACTTCTGGTCAGTGGTGATGTGCAAGGACATGTATAGTGGATGAGTTCAATGATGGTAATGCCATTCACTGTCAAGAGTGATAGTTAGATTCTGTTCTACTGGAGATAGTTGTTGTGTGGCAATTGTGTGATGCAAATACTACTTACCACTTGTCAACCCAGATGAATTTTGTCCAGGTCTTGTTGCATTTCAGCAGCGACTACTTCAATACCTAAGGAGTCCCAGATAATGTGCAGTCATCAGTGAAGATGACCTTATGATGGAGGAAGGTCATTGCTAAAGCAGCTAAAGATTTTCAAGCTGAAGACACTATTCTGAGGAACTTCCACTCCCTCCATCACTTCTGCCCTTCCTTCTGCTTCTTGTGCTCCTGTTTCTCAGTTGCTTGTCTGTTGTGGCAAGTGCTGTTCCCTCATGACGGCCAGTGTAGCATGTAGCATCATACCACAAATATCAGTACTACAATGCTGCTTCAGCGTGAGCAGGCAGCAGGCTCAGGGTGTGAAGACACCAATGATATGCTCCATTATGTTTCTTGCAACTGCATCATTTTAAGAGTAGCCTCACGTCTGCGTGTGCACAAGTTTCGGATCATGAGCCATGTCTTTTGTGGATGATCAGTGTTATCAAGTATCCAGTTAATGACATTTGTAGGAACGAAGTTAATGAGAATGGCCAAGAGGTACATGAAAGGTGCAATGCATGTATTCAATGGTACCCTCTATCACAGAGAAGAGCACAGTCCTTGTAAATGTTTGCAACTTCTTATTTCTGGCAAAGGATATGTTCCTCTGTTTATAGAAAGCCTGAATTGCATGTTGTTTTGCAGCATTATATCAAAAACTATGAATTGTTGTACATATGCCTGGCAGTAGCCTGGTAAGAACCAGATGCATTAACATTAAAGGCCAGGTTCGACTTGACAGCCACTTGTAGCTGCAGCGGTTTACTCATGACCATGAGATGCCTCACAGAATTTTTTTGTTATTCATTCACGGGATGAGGGCGTCACTGTCTAGGCCAGCATTTATTGCCCATCCCTAATTGCCCAGACAGTCAACCACATTGCTGTGAATCTGGAGTCACATATAGGCCAGACCAGGTAAGGTTGGCAGATTCCTTCCCTGAAGGACATTAGTGAACCAGATGGGTTTTTATAACAATCAACAATGGATTCATGGTCATCATCAGACTCTTAATTCCATATTTTGATTTTGTTTTGGTTTTTTTGGGTATTGGTATTGGTCTTCACTAAAGTTGACACAAGAGAATTGCTTATTGAAACCCCTCAGCAGGTACGATTTCAGATTGGAAGGTCTTCTGTCTCCTGTTAATGCTGCTCCCTCCTGTTGCTTCTCCTCCATCTTCCAGAAATATGTTTTGTTCTGCACAATCTCACTTCATTCTTAAATAGCACTCATTTCCCAAAGGAAGCCGTGATGTGCCAGCCATATCTGGAAACTGCATGTTTCAAAACAAGCCATGAAATATGTAAATGAATACTCAGGACCAGGCCATTTACTTGCTGTAGGGTATTCAAACTTAAGCCAAGTAAACGAGAGTTCCAAAAACATGAACAGTTACACCAACAGCCAAAATAGATAATACAGCAATTAACTCTTAAGCGATTAGTAATCCCCTTGAATAACTCTGATAGGGGGTCCTTCCTTTTGTTTAACAACATCATTTCATGTGTAAGGTTAAGACAAAGTTGTGACTTGGATGTAAGGTTTGAAAATTGCAGGGCTGGCACTGTCAAGGTTGACATAATAATCTGCTTTGTGATACCACCTGTCATTAGGTGCATGTGTAAATGCTGCTATCAAGATGGAACCCTGTGCATCGTCAATCGGACATTTGTGTGCAGGCCTCAAAATCCTTTTTGAAGGGTTAGGTGCCTTGCAGTCTGAAAAAGGGGCTGCCACAAAGCTCGATTCCGTTCCTGTAGTCAGATCATTCATTTGATTCTTGTTTATGAGTTTCTTGAGCACAAGTCAGATGTTGTAACACATGCATGACTGCACTACAAAAGGTATTTGATTGATTGTAAGATACTTTGGGAGGTCCTAAAGTTGTGTATGTGCTATATAAATAATGTCTTCAGTAAAGCAGGATTTCTTTGCTCATAACAATAATATGACACGTGCAACATGTAAAGAGTTGGTACATTGCATTGCTAATATTCCCTTTCAGTGGTAATGTTCTGCCTGTGTGTTTTCTATTGGTTTTGTTTAGATTAAATGAATGAATGAATGGTCTATGGTTTGAGCTATTAAGATTTACAACCTGACTATTTTTAGCTGCAGCATATAAAAATTTACATGCCAGAGCAAAAGTTCTTTCCAAACTAGTTAACACAGGACTCAGTGGGCCTCTATTTGCAAACTGGTCTCCCTTCAATCCAAGAAAAATGAAATGTGTCTGTCCACCTTTTAAATAAAGATGATAAACAGTTACAAGTCTAATAGTACGATCTGGAAAATGTCTGACTTATCACTTTATCATGTGAAGCAAAGGCTGAACAACAACAGAGATCCACTTACTTATAAGGCTCAGAGAGTTTAACAGACTCGTATCGGTAGTGATTTTCCTCAGCCCAGTGCATTTTGGGGCATTATGCAGAGAGTTAAGGAGGACAGCAAGTCAACATACTAATGCTCTCTGCTTTGTTTGTACTTAGTGTACATTTTCCAGGGCGTCTCCGGAACAGACAGTATGTTTCAGCTTGAAATTGGGCTGTTAAATAATGCACAGGTGGCAAGGGTATAATGTTATCAATCCCAATGTGCTCGTTTCTACCATGTCACCTGTACTGAGCAAACTATGAGCTAGCTGTTCCAGCTGTGTCTCCTTCCCATTGCAGCATCAGTTCCCATGAATCTGTCAGTGTGTCTGGAAAAGAACATTTTCAATGTGGCACAGAGCATTTGTGAACTGGAGGCCTTCTGACAGACTCCATTTCACCAACTCTACACTAAACTACATTTGTTTTCGACATTGTTTTCATTTGTCAGGACCCAGGGTTTGCTGCTGAGTTAGCATTTATTGCCCAGACCTAACTGCCCTTGAACCAAATGGCTTGCCTGGCCATTTCAGAGGACAGTTGAGTCCGTACATTTATGAGACATAGGAACAGAAGTAAGCCATTCAACCACTACTGTCACAGACTTCATCGGTAAGTGTGCCAAAGAAGTTAATCTGAGTGTTCCCCAACCAGACACCATGGATTAACCGGGAAATCCACTCCCAGCTGAAGTCAGGCTTTCAAGTTAGGTGACACTGACATGTACAGGAAATCTAAGTAAGACCTTTACAAAGCTATCAGGGATGCCAAGAGACAAAAGCAAGCTAAGTTAGAGTCCCAGACTAACCACATGAACACATGTCAACACAATGTAACTGGCTACAAAGCAATGTTGAGTAGAATCGCTGACAACAGTTAATCCCTCCCTGAGGAGCTCAATGTATTCTCTGCTCATTTTGAACAGAATCTCAGTGGAATGATGCCCCCTGCCCCGACAGCCTTGGGTGCACCTATACCCACAGTCACTGCCACAGACATCAGATTGGCCTTCTTCAGAGTGAACCCCTGGAAAGCGACTGGCCCAGATGGAGTTCCCGGGTCATGCACATGGACCTGCACGGACCAGTTGGTGGGAGTATCGATAGACACCTTTAACCTCTCCTTACTCTGATGTGAGGTTCCCACCTGCTTCAAGAAGACCACTATCATTCCAGTGCCAAAGTAAAATCAAGTAATGAGTCTTAATGACTACAGCTCGGTGGCTCTGACATCCATCATTAGGAAGTGCTTTGAGAAGTTAGTAATGACACACATCAACTCTAGCCTACTGGATTGCCTTGATCCACTACAATGTGCCTACTGTTGCAATAGGTCCGTGGCAGACAACACCTCCCTGGGTCTACATTAAGCCCTGGAGCATCTAGATAACAAGGACACCTACATCATACTCCGATTTATTGACTCTAGTTCCACCTTCAACACCGTAATTCCAACAAAACTCATTTCCCAACTCCAAGACCTTGGACTCTGCCTCCCCTCTGCAACTGGATCCTTGACTTCCTGATCCACAGATTGCTATCAGTAAGGATAGGCAAACACCCCACCTCATGATAATCCTCAAGACCAGTGTTTTGCAAGGCTGTGTACTCAGCCCCTTACTATACTCCTTATGCACTCACAACCAAGTGGCCAAATTCAGCTGTAACTCCATTTAGTAGTGGATCGGATCTCAAACGACGATGAGACAGAGTACAGGAAAGAGCTAGAGAGCTTAGCGGCATGGTGTAAAGACAACAGTCTCTCTCTCTCAACTCAGCAAACTGAAGGAGCTGATCATAGATGGCATTCCTGTCTGTATCAATGGTGGAGTTGGTTGAAAGCTGGGAGTAAATATCACCAACAATCTGTCCTGGTCCATTCCTGCAGAAGGGCTGATGCCCAAAACGTCGATTCTCCTGCTCCTTGGATGCTGCCTGGCCTGCTGCGCGTTTCCAGCACCACACATTTCAACTCTGGTCTCCAGCATCTGCAGTCCTCACTTTCTCCCTGTCCATCCATGTCAATCTGACAGTCAAGAAAGCCAATTAACACCTCTACTTCCTCAGAAGACTAAGGAAAGTTGACATGTCCAAATGACTCTTACAATTTTTAGCAATGCACCATAGAAAGTGTACTATCTGGATACATCACAGCTTGGTATGGCAACTGCACTGCCTAATATGGCAAGAAATCACAGAGAGGTATGAACACAACCCAGTCCATCGCAAAAGCTAGCCTTCCATCCATTGACTCCATGTATATTTCCCACTGGCTCGGGAAAGCAGCCCACATTATCAACCACACGTCCCACCCCGGTTATACTCTCTTCCACCCTCTTCCATTGGGCAGAAGATAACAAAACTTTGAAACCACAAACCAACAGATTCAAGAACAGCTTCTCCTCCACTGTTATCAGACTTATGAATGGAGAGGAATGGTGGAGGCTGGTACAATAATAACATTTAAAAGGCATCTGGATGGGTATATGAATAGGAAGGGTTTAGAGGGATATGGGCGAAATGCTGGCAAATGGGTCTCGATTAATTTTACATATCTGGTCAGCATGACCACAGAAGGTTCACTTGGATGATGCCAGACATGGAGAGATGGCCTTATAAGAAGAGGTTGAAGATCTGGGGCCTGCACTCCTTACAGTGTTCTGGATGTATGCTTGCTTGCTGAGCTGGAAGGTTCATTTACAGACGTTTTGTCACTATACTAGATAACATCATCAGTGAGCCTCCAGTGAAGCACTGCTGGTATGTCCCGCTTTTCATTTATGTTTTTAGGTTTCCTTGGGTTGGTAACATCATTTCCTGTGATGTTATTTCCCATGGTGATGTCATTTCCTGATCTTTCTCTCAGGGGTGGTAAATGAGATCCAAGTCAATGTGTTTGTTGATAGAATTCCAGTTGGAATGACATGCTTCTAGGAATTCTCGCATGTGTCTCTGTTTGGCTTGTCCAAGGATGGATGTGTTGTCCTAGTCGAAGTGGTGTCCTTCCTTATCTGTATGTAAAGATACTAGTGAGAGTGGGTCATGTCTTTTTATGGCTAGTTGATGTTCATGTATCCTGGTGGCTAGTATTCTGCCAGTTTGTCCACTGTAGCATTTGTTTCAGTTCCTGCAAGGTAATTTGTAAATGACATTAGTTTTGCTTGCTGTCTGTATAGGGTCTTTCAAGTTCATTAGCTGCTGTTTTAGTGTGTTGGTTGGTTTGTGGGCTACTATGATGCCAAGAGGTCTGAGTGGTCTGGCAGTCATTTCTGAGATGTCTTTGATGTAGGAGAGAGTGGCTAGATGCTCTATTACCTTGATCTACTTATGTCTGGAATGACTTGTCTGGTTACCTGGCAAAACAATACTTTTCACTGTATCTTGGTACATGTGACAATAATAAACCAAATCAAATCGAATTATTGACTCCATTGTGCCAATAAATGGGATCACGACTGACCTGATCACCTTCAACTCCACTTTCCTGCCTTTACCCCATAACCCTTGATTCCCTTCCTGATTGGAAATCTGTCTGTCCCACCTCAAACGTCATCTGTGGTAGAGAAAATTCCATCGATTCAACACCCTGAGAGAAGAATGATATTCTCACCTGTGTCTTAAATGGACAATCCTTTATTCTGAGATTAAACATGGATTCTCCCACAAGTCCTCTAATGATCTTGTCTATTTCAATAAGGTCCCCTCACGTTTTTCTACCTTTTAATGAGTGCGGGCCCCAGCTCCTCAAACTCTCTTTATAAGGCCATCTCTCCATATTTGGTATCATCTAAGTGAACCTTCTCTGGAATGTCTCCTATCATCGCTGCGTGTCTGGATTCCTATGTAGGCCAGACCAAGTAAAAATAGCAGATTTCCTTTCCATAATGGACATTGGTGAACCAAATAGATTTTTAAGACCTCATCATTAATTTCAATGTTTTTATTGAATTCAAATGTCACCATTTGCCATAGTGAGATTCAAACCCATGTTCCCAGAACATTAGTTTGGGACTCTAGAATACTAACCATTACAACCAGGCCACCAGCTCCCTAAGGAATTGGATTCTAGATGGTTAGATGAAATGGTCAGAGCATATTGCACTTCAAGTTGACCTGACTGTGTCTGGTTAGTGGAATACAAAACCTCATGTAGCCATATCTTTGGTGCATGATGTTTTCACGAAATGGTCAGATGATTTCTTAATTGTAATGAATATATTTTCATGAGCTGCTGTATTATTGGCATCTCTGTAAAACTATATGCTGCTGAGATGGATGTCTGTTCTGTTTTAAGGGGAACCAGACTCAGGAAGAGGCTTGTTAATTAGCAATGGATTAGGCAGCCAATTAGCTGCCTCCAAGGTGACAATGGAGGTGAAACTGATGAGCATGAAGCCAATTGAAACTGACCATGAGGCTGAGGCTACTGTTGAAGCTTTAGTTTCACTGCCTGTCTTTTCTGCTATTTAAGAGAACTGGGTATCAGGGCAGAACTGCCCTTTGCTTTGTAGATTCAGACCAGGATGTTTAGACCCCCTTGAGGCAGTGCCAGAGGGGATGGTGATCCTTATCCTAGAGGCTGGCGTTAGACCCTCAGATAGGGCTGGATAGGTATGGTTGAGAACATGTGCAAATGCAGAGTGGTCAAAAGCAACCTGGGGGGCCACTGAGGGAAAAGCTTCAATGGCTATTCCCTCCTACAAGGTGAGTGCAATGCCAGGTCCTGAGGACAGGCCTTCCAGCAGACACATCAACCGAGGAATCTAATAGTGCATGCTGCTCTTGAACTTGAGAATAGTGTATTCCCGTGTACCTACTGAACCAAGACACAAAGCTCTAATGCTGCTAAGAACCTTCCAACACTGATATGTAAAGCTTCCTAGTTTAGTGAGCCGTTGGTATCAGCCATAGGGCCTCACAATGCCTGATCCCTCTTCTTTTCTTCTTGTGAGAGAAACAGTACTAATGTCCATGAAAGAATGTAGACTAAAGAAGGGATTCCTATCCCGTATATTTCCACTGCCATTGAAGAGTGAACAATAGAGATGGCTTGAATAGACATGAAGAGGGATGAAGTGGTAAAAGCCAACAAAGGCCCTCAAAGGGTCACGTTGAAAACTCTGGACAGATGTACCTCTATCACTGATGGGCATATGGATTTATTCCAGGTTGTCTCTGCCATTCTTTGAAACTTGCGTCACATATTGTCAGAGTGGTTCAAACAGTGTTTGGTGCACTTGCCTTCATTACTCAGGCTTTTGAGTATAGGAGTTGGGACGTTATGTTGAGGTTGTACAGGTAAAACCTCTTCTGGAGTATTGTGTTCAGTTCTGGTCACTCAATTACAGGAAGAATATTATTCACTGTAGCATAAGAGATTGAGAGGTGACCTAATAGAGGTTTATCAAATCATTAGGGGTATAGATAGGGTTAATGGTAAGGTGCCTTTTCGCCAGGGTGGGGGATTTCAAGACTGGGGGCATATTTTTAAGGTGAGAGGAGAGAGATTTAAAAAAAGACATGAGGGGCAATTTATCTACACAGAGGGTGGTTCGCATGTGGAATGAACTTCCTGAGGAAGTGGTAGATGTGGGTACAGTTACAACATTTGAAAGACACTTAAATAAGTACATGAAATGAAAAAGTTTGGAGGGATATGGGCAAAGAGAAGGCAAGTGGGACTAGTTTGGGATTATGGTCAGCATGGACTGATTGATCTGGAGGGTCTGTTTCCATGCTGTATATGACTCTATGAACATTTTTAACACTTATTCTTTTCATGGGTTATGGGCTTCACTGGCAAAGCCAGCCTCCTTAAAATCCTGATTTGAGTGGCCTGATAGGTCATTTCAGACAGCAATTAAGTGTCAGCCACATTATTATAAGGGCATAAGGTGTAAGAATGAAAGTAGGCTATTCAGTCCATCAAGACTAGTCCACATTAAATATGGGTCCGGAATCACTTGGAGGCTGGATCATGAAAAGTTGGCTTTTTTTCTTTCTGAAAGAACTTTAATGAACCAGATTTGCCTCTCACAAATAAATCCATGTTTTTCCAAACATGGAGCAATCCTGTTCCTAAGAATCTTCTCCAAAGTTTCCCTACCACGGATGTAAGACTCACAGGCCTCTAATTTGCTGGATTATCCCTCTTGCCCTTCTTAAATAAAGGAACAATGTTGGCTATTCTCCAGTCGTCTGGGACCTCTCCTGTGACTGAGGAGAAGTCAAAGATTTCATACGTGGCCCCATAAATTTCCGCCTTCAGTACTCTGAGAACGATCCCATCAGGTCCTGGGGACTTGTCCACCTTAATGCTTTGCAAAACAACCAACACCTCCTCTGTTTGACATGCCCTAGAATATCAACATACCCTCCTCTACCCAGCATCCACTATCTCCTTCTCCTTTGTGAGCTCCAATGTAAAGGATTCATCACCCATGTCCACTGCCTCCATTGCATAAATTACTTCCTTTGTTCTCAATGGACCAACCCTTTCCGTAGTTATCCTCTTGCTTCTTATATGTGGATTTTCTAAAGAGACTGCATCCAGTGAGGTTTGGACTTACAACTTTGCTATTTCACACACCTCTTTACTGCCATACAAGGACTGCATGCTGATCGATTGCACCAGCCAAGCCATATGAGGTTTCACCTCAGCTTCTCTGATCTAAAGATGCAGTGGAAACCTTGTCCCTTGTGCCTGCAATGCTTCATCTGTCTAAAACAAATGTACTATCTAGCTCCCACAAGTAACCTGTAAGGTGTAGTGGTATGTAGCAGTTTGCAAGAAGATCTCCCACCTTGCAGCACAGTTCACCATGTGCTTCCTGTAGCCATCAAAGTCTCTGTGGCACTGGTTTTCCAACACCTTCAAATATCTCCAAATTTGAAAGCAATGCCTATGTTGAGGAGTTGACCTTCATTGCCTTCGAGCCTTTCCTTCCTCTCCTCTGCCCTTCTCTTGCCTGGGGCTCTGCCCATCCTGCAAAGAAGGATGCGCCATAGAAAGCATTCATCATGGCTTGGCATGGCAACTGCTCTGCCCAGGACCTTAAGAAACTACAGGGAGTTGTGAACACAGCCCAAACCACCATGCAAGCCAAATTTCCATGCATTGAATCCACCTGTACTTCTCATTGCCACGGAAAGGCAACCAATGTCATCAAAGACCTCTCTCACCCCGTTTATAATCTCTTCTGTCAGGCAGAAGATACAAAAGCTTAAATACACATACCAACAGATTCAAGAACAGCCTCTTCGCTGCTGCTTTTAGACTTCAGAATGGACCTCTCAAATTTCAAATCTAATGTTGATTTTGCTTTTTGTGCACCTTCTTTGCAACCCTAACTTTGTATTCCTCGCTCTATTCAATCACCCAATGTTATGATCTACCTGTACTGCATGCAAAACAAATCTTTTCACTGTACTAAGGTACATGTGACAATAATAAATCAAATCAAAATCAAATCTGGTCTTCAGCACCACTGGACCTGAAATATGGGAATGGTATTCCCCATTGCCAGCTTGCGTTCAGTGATCTTGAAACACTGCCTTCCTCCGTACATGGTTCTCTGATTCCCCAGCCTGGTTCAAAACACTCTTCAATCCCTATGCACACAATTGTACAATATATCAACCAATGACTGAGCCTCTGAAATACTCGCAGTTTTGTGCGCGCACATAATTTCCTGGTGTTGCTGTGACCGGCTCTCTCCTATCTTGTTGCCTCAACGTATTTGGTCTGCCCCTGATGTGGTGTGCATCACTGAAATCCCCTGTTGGTGAGCTTTTTGGGATTCTTGGTTGGGAAAGCCACCAAAACCACAGCATGGCTCTCAAACTCTGTAGCAATTGCAATTCGATTCATTTGATAGTTGACTGGGCTCTCAGCTGGCTTCTCCCTGCCCTGCTGGAGCTCCCTTGTAACAGGAAAGCAAGATGCTGCTTCGTTTCCATCACTCACTCATTTCTAGAGCAATCTAAACATCAGGCCCATTGTTCCTCTCCCATGGGAACAGTACGACACATCTTAGGAGGTGTTTTGTGTAGGCACTGACTCAGGCAAAGGAATTGAGCCAGTAAAGTTAAAAGCTGTAAATCCTTTCCCTGGAACGAACTGTGTGTTCATTTTATGTAAAATGACAGCCACAAACTCAGATTTTAGCAAAAAAAATCATGTCGATTTTATACAAATCCCTGCAGTTTTGCCAAATTTCCTGCTGTCTTTCATTATCCTTGCAAAATGTCTCAACAGAAAATCACTTAAGTGCTTCAGCTTCACAAAGTCCCAGAACTGAAGTCCCCTGTCAATTAAAAGCCACTTTTTTTTCCCTGACAATCCTCTAGACCTGGTTTCCTAAAGGCCATCTCCCTGTAGCTTCCCCAGCCAAGAATCCCATTAAGCTCAACAACAGGGAATTTTGACAGATACCACACATGTTTACTTGTGCTCTTTCTGCACTGATTTTCCTTAGTGAACGCTTACTGTTTCTTAGCCATTCCATTCCAGCTAAGAGACCACCTACTCGCCCATGATTTTCCTGACTTGGCTTTTTTGTCCAAAAATAAATCTTCCCTGCAGCAAAGGAATATCTGAAGCATGAATGTTCAATGCATCATTCTCACTGGATTTGGGATATACTTTAAGTAGTTTTTCAACTGTTCTCATCTGGAAGAAATTGTCAATCAATTTTCATGCTTCTGCAATCAAAGATGACCAACTCTGTAAAGTGATGAGTTTCTGACTAGCTGAACTTAAAAGTTAATGGGACAGAAAGTGTCCCACACAACTGCATCATGATATTGTACACCCTCTGACCAGTCTGAAAGTCATGTAAACTCCGAGGAGAGACAAAGAATAAGATTTAAATCCAAGCCAATTAGTTCAAAGAAAATTATGGAATTAGTTCAGGATTAATATTGTACAATATTTACCCCTTCTGTCAAGTGTTATCCATCAGAGCCTAAAACCAGTCCATCTTTCTCTTTTGTAATTCCCTCTTCATCTCTATTATATTGTAATGTGGCTCATAATGTTGTTGTATTCTTAAATAAGACAAAACATAATTAAATCTCTTCATAAAATATGGAATGTTCTGACAATTTTAATTAAACAACGTGAAAGTAATGTTTTAGTCAGGGTTTCAGAAAACTAATTTTAATTTTTTTTACTGAAATTAATGTTTGAAATGCTGAAAATTACATTTTGGTTTGGCTATTCTGGATAAAAATGTCCTCCATCGTTTTGTTACCTCCAGACTTGAGCATTCCAATATTGTCTAGTCTGTATCTGCTATCATTTAAGCTCATTAAAAACTGTGCTCAAGTACCGTAAATACAGTAAACCCTGTTTATCCGTCACTGGTCACTGCTGTGCTCATTGTCCAATTATGGCCCCTGTTTCACCAACATCTCCGTTTTAGTATTTGCGTTATTGAATTCCAACACCTTGCCTCTCCCCAACTCTGTAACCTCCTCCCAGCCTCATCACTCCCCGAGAACTCTGTGTTCCTCTGACTCTGATATCTGACACATCCTGCTTCCTTCGTTCAAACAGTGCAAGTCTGCTTGCAGTGACTAAGCCTTAAGCTTTTAAATTCCTTTCCTGAGCCTCTCCACCTCTCTCTCTTCTCTTTTAAGGTGCATATTAAGTTTTCAGTCACCTGCCTTCTGGCTTCCTACATTAGTTTGGTGTTGATTGTTGCCTGATTACGTGCTTGCAAAGCATCTTGAATGTTTTATTTCCTTGAAGGGGCAATCTAAATGCAGTTGTTGTTTTTGTTATGTATAAATTAATATAAGAAAGATAATTGGTAGGTTTTACTAGAATAGTTTTACAATAGTCTTTGAAGAAGTAAGGATTAGATTTTAAGGAATAATGGAAAATCATAGTGGAATGAGCAGACTTCCAGAACACTATAAAGCAATGGAATCAGCAGGAGTGTGGTGAGTCATTTGAGGTCTAGAGTCAGAACTGTAATGTCTATGTTGTGAACTTCTGTAAATTTATAGAGCACATGTGGTTGGAAGCAGTATATCCTTTCCTGAAACAAAAGTTCAGCATTTGCCTGAGGGAACTCCTTATATAAATCCAGAGGGAAAAAAAACTCCCAACAAAGAGGAAAAAAATACAGGCATGGAGTTTGAAAATTATCTCTGCTGTTTCTTTTTATATGACTGAATTGTTGGCAATGGAAGTTAACCAGGACATGACTTCAAAGTAACTGCAAATGTTCAAGCAGACAAACATAGAGTTGCTCAAAATTGCCTTTGCAATTTTAACAATCCATCTGGGACTCTTCAGAATCCTGAAGGGAGATCCAAGATTGTGCCATAACTAACTTCCTTAGGTATATCTCTTTTTCACTGGAACCAAGATGGTATACCTAAGATCAAGAAATAGCCGTACAGTCATGGAGTCATACAGCACGGAAACAAACCCTTCGGTCCACACTGACCAGACATCCCAATCTGACCTAGTCCCATTTGCCAGCATTTGGCCCATATCCCTCTAAACCCTTTCTCTTCATATACAGAGGAACCTCGATTATCCAGCATTCGATTAACCAAATTTTGGATTATCCAGACAAGATTGCAAGGTCCCAATGCCTGGCTAACTGTGTTATCCGGCATCAATTATCCAGCATTCGATTAACCGAACAAAATACTCCCCGCCTGTGTCCTTTGGATAATCGAGGTTCCTCTGTACCCATCCAGATGCCATTTAATTGTACCAACCTCCATCACTTCCTCTGGCAGCTTATTCCATACACAGACCTCCCTCTGCATGAAAAGGTTACCCCTCAGGTCCTTTTTAAATCATTCCCTCTCACTTTAAACCTTTTTCCATCTCATCTCCGCTAGGAAAAATACCTCGGCGATTGACCCTATCCATGACCCTCAGGATTTCATAAACCTCTATAAGGTCACCCCACAACCTCCGAGCTGGGGGGAGCAAAAGCCCCAGTCTGTTCAGAATTACATGCTTCAAATACCGCAAAATTCACTGTACTATTGCAAACTCCACGATGTCCAAGTAGTTAGGTGAGGGTATGAGTGAGAAGGCTCTCTGCCGTGCTGCCTTCACAGCTGGTTTAGTTCTACATTTAGGTTTAAGTTGGCAGTTAAGTACAGTACTGAGGAAGTGCTGCATTATCAGGAAGATTGAAGTCTGCTGTTTTAAGTGGATGTAAAAGCTCTCATGGCATTATTTTTTAAGAGGAGATTGCAGACAGGGTGGGGGTGTGATTCCATGCTGGTCGTTCTTCATTCCTCTGCCAGCACGTTACAGCAAATTATTTGATTATTTATTCCTTTCTGTTTGTGAGGCATTGATATGAAAAGGTTGCCTGGAGGATGTTTGCTACATTACAAAACTTTGGTTGGCATAAAGCATGCCCTGAATGTACTTTTGCATCAAAGGTAACTGTCACATTGGGAGTGTTGTTTCTGTGAAACCAAATGTTTGGAATGAGCATTCTGCTTGACTCAGAGCTCAAAGTTGATGCAGTTCTGAAAACCTGGAAATGGGAAGGAGGACTGGAGGAGCAAGTTATGATGTCAATATGAAGAGGTAGCTTGCAAAATCTGTTTCAGTGGGCAGACCAGAGACAGATAAAATGCAGTCTGGATAAATCTGCATAAGGATGAAAAGTAAATTAAGGAGGCACACACCCCATGAGTGATCCTGACATTACTATGGATTGAGTTGGAAGAAATCTCGGATGCTAGTTTGATATATCAGTGTTATAAGACAGACATAAAAGATAAATTCTAAATGTAATGCCATGGTTTCGGAAAGGAGGAATTGAGTATTGACAGCAATTTGACATCAATTTGGGAAGCATAAGCATAGCAGGAGGTCTTTTCCTCCATTCAGTTAGATCATGACTGGGTTAACTCCACTCATCCACCTTCTAATATCCCCTAACATCTTGCCAAACAAAAATCTGCAGCCTTCAATTTAAAATTTTCAAGTGACTTATAGCATCAACAGCTGTTGGGTGAGACAGTTCCAAATCCCACCACCTATGTGTGTTGAGGTGCGTCCTGACATCATCTCTGAATGGCCCAATGTGAATATTAGTGTTTGCAGGATTGTTAGGGCACAGAAGGAGTCCATTCAGGCCAACTTGCCTGTTCTGGCTCGCTCAATGGACATAATGCTCGATGCCAATCTCCTGCCTTTTCACAATGCCCCTGCACATTATTTCTAACCAAATAATCTTCCAATGCCTGCTTAAGTGACTCAATTGAACATACCTGCACCCTGTTTCCTAGCAATGCATTTCACAAAGAGTGGACTTTTTTGATAAAATAGTGATAGAAAAGGATAGACTAGATGTAAAAGTTGAAGTTCTAAATTGGAGAAAGGCCAATTTTGACGGTATTAGGCAAGATGATTTCCAAAACTGATTGGGGGCAGATGTTCGCAGGTAAAGAGATGGTTGGAAAATGGGAAGCCTTCAGAAATGAGATAACAAGAATCCAGAGACAGTATATTCCTGTTAGGGTGAAAGGAAAGGCTGGTAGATGTAGGGAATGCTGGATGACTAAAGAAATTGAGGTTAAGAAAAAGAAGGAAGCATATGTCAGGATAGATCAAATGAATCCTTGGAAGAGTATCAAGGCAATAGGAGTATACTTAAGAGGAAAATCAGGAGGACAAAACGGGGACATGAGATAGCTTGGGCAAATAGAGTTAGGGAGAATCCAAAGGGTTTTTACAAATACATTAAGGACAAAAGGGTAGCTAGGGAGAGAAAGGGCCCCTCAAAGATCAGCAAGGCTGCCTTTGTGTGGAACTGCAGGAGATGGGGAGATACGACATGAGTATTTACTGTGGAAATGTATATGAAGGTATGAAATGTAGGGAAATAGATGGAGACATCTTGAAAAATATCCATATTACAGAGGAGGAAGTGCTGAATGGCTTGAAACACATAAAAGTGGATAAATCCCCAGGGTCTGATCAGGTGTAACCTAGAACATTGTGGGAAGCTAGGGAAGTGATTGCTGGGCCTCTTGCTGAGATATTTGTAACATCGATAGTCACAGGTGAGGTGCCAGAAGGCTGGAGGTTGGCTAACATGGTGCCACTGTTTAAGAAGGATGGTAAGGACAAGTCAGGGAACTATAGACCAGTGAGCCTGACGTCGCTGATGGGCAAGTTGTTGGAGGGAATCCTGAGGAACAGGATGGAAAGGCAAGGACTGATTAGGGATAGTCAATATGTATTTTTGCATGGGAAATCATGTCTCACAAACTTGATTGAGTTTGTTGAAGAAGTAACAAAGAGGATTGAGAGGCCACAGTGGTAGATGTGATCTATATGGACTTCAGTAAGGCATTTGACAAGGTTCCCCATAGGAGACTGATTAGCAAGGTTAAATCTCATGGAATTCAGGGAGAACTAGCCGTTTAGATACAGAACTGGCTCAAAGGTAGAAGACAGAGGGTGATGGTGGAGGGTTGTTTTACAGACTTGAGGCCTGTGACCAGTGGAGTGCCACAAGGATCAGTGCTGGGTCCACTGCCTTTCATCATTTATATAAATGATTTGGATGGGAGCATAAGAGGTAGAGTTGGTAAGTTTGCAGATGACACCAAAATTGAAGATGTAGTGGACAGTGAAGAAGGTTACCCCAGATTACAACGGGATCTTGATCAGATGGAGTTTAATTTAGATAATTAAGTAGTTTAGATAATTTATCGAGGCGCTGCATTTTGGGAAAGGGAATCTTAGCAGGACTTATACATTTAATGGTAAGGTCCGAGGGAGTGTTGCTGAACAAAGAGATCTTGAAGTGCAGGTTCATATCTCCTTGAAAGTGGACAGAATAGTGAAAACGGCATTTGGTATGCTTTTCTTTATTAGTCAAAGTATTGAGTACAGGAGTTGGGAGGTCATGTTGCGGCTGTACAGGACATTGGTTGGGCCACTTTTGGAATATTGCATGCAATTCTGGTTTCCTTCCCATCGGAAGGTTGTTGTGAAACTTGAAAGGGTTCAGAAAAGATTTACAAGGATGCTGCCGGAGTTGGAGGATTTGAGCTATAGGGAGAGGTTGAATAGGTTGGGGCTGTTTTCCCTGGAGCGTCAGAGGCTGAGGGGTGACCTTATAGAGGTTTATAAAATCATGAGAAGCATGGACAGCATAAATAGACAAAGTCTCTTCCCTGGTGTGGGGGAGTCCAGAACTAGAGGGCATAGGTTTAGGGTGAGAAGGGAAAGATACAAAAGAGACCTAAGGGGTAACTTTTTCACACAGAGGGTGGTACATGTATGGAATGAACTGCCAGAGGAAGTGGTGGAGGCTGGTACAATTGCAACATTTAATAGGCATTTGGATAGGTATATGAATAGGAAGGGTTTGGAGGGTTATGGGCCAGGTCTTGGCAGGTGGGACTAGATTGGGTGGGGATATCTGGTTGGCATGGACGAGTGGACTGAAGGGTCTGTTTCTGTGCCGTACATCTCTATGACTCTATGGCACTATGATAGTGCCTCTCACAAGCTCAGGCTCTCCTAAAGTGCTTCACAAGCAATAAAACATAGCCACTGTTGTAATTTAAACACAGTGCCTGACGTTCACACAGTCTTTGTAGTGGGACTTGAACCAACACCCTTCTGACTCAGATACAAAAGTATTACCTAGTGGACCAGACCGGACAAAGTTGTGCTTAGTCGTTCTGGACTGCCTCCTACAAAAATAAATAATTCCTCTCTAACCACCCTGTCAAAACTTTAACCATGATTAATCACAATTAACCTTCTGTATTCAGGAGAATGCAATCCTACTCTGTGCTCTGTGTCCTTATCATCTCTCAATTTTAGTCCAGTTTCACTCTGGTGAATGTGGAACTCAACAGCCCAAGATCAGCTAACCTGAACATCCAGCTCCCTTTTCATTCACCGATTCATTCACAAGTTTCACAAAACGCTGTACCCCCAAAAAACACCTGAAGTCACCGCCTGAATCATCCCCAACCTTTGAACAGGGGTTCATCCGAGTCATCAGGCAACTGAAGGCAGAACCACACTCCCTCTCCTCTGATGCCAATTGATGGCCATCAGCTTCTTAGCAATGCATAGAGGAGAGATCGTTGGGAAGCCATTGACCTGGGTTGAGCCTCACTTGATGCGTGTGATGTGAACAGTCTTGATGTGGTCCTGGCAAGGGAGTACAAGGCCTGAGGGGAGCAGTAGGATAGACTGTATCACAGCAGCTACTAAGACTGGCAGTGCCTGTGTGCCATGGTCAACACTCATTCAGGATGAGGATCCTTCAGTGAAGAGGAAAATGTGAGAGGGAGGGAGCAGCAACATCATGGTGACTTGCTAGGGCTCTTTAATGCCAGACTTGGTCAAATGTTGCCTTGATGTTAAGGACAGTCTTATATTGTTTCTGTTTGGATGAAGGGTATAATGAGGTCAGGTGTGAGTGGCCCTGGAGAAGTAAAAATGAACATCACTGGCCAGGTGGTAGCACTGTGGACAACCCCTTTCATCACTTTGCTGATGATTGAGAGAAATAATTTGAGTGGAATTTGACCAAGTTAGATTGGTCCTCTGTTTTACCTGGGCAATTTTCCACATTGTCAGGTTAATGCCACTGTTGTAGCTGGACTGGAACAACATGGCTAGGGGGATGGTTAGTTCGAGGTCACAACTTTTCAAATATTATTGTCAAAATGTGATTTAAGGCTATAGCCATTGGAGAGGGAGTAGGTAGTTCAGCCCCTTATGCTTGCTCTGCCATTTAATACAATCATGGCTAATTTCATCTCATTCCTGAAGAAGGGCTTATGCCCGAAACGTCGATTCTCCTGTTCCTTGGATGCTGCCTGACCTGCTGCGCTTTTCCAGCAACACATTTTCAGCTCTAATTTCATCTCAGCCTCAGCTCCATCATCCTGCCCACTCCCCACAATTCTTCAACCTGTGACTTATTGAAAATCTGTCCATTTTCTCCTAAAACTTATTCCCGGTGTCCCGGTATCCACCACATTTCTGGGTCGTGAATTTCACAGATTCACAATCCTTTGAGAGAAGTAATTCCTCCTCATCACTGTATTAAATCCCATTACTCCTTATCCTAAAACTGTGACCTCTCATTTAGATTCCTCTGCATCTTGTTTGTCAATCCCTTTAGCATTTATATACTTCATTCTTCTAAACTCTAGAGAATACTGGGAGAATGTGAGGACTGCAGATACTGGAGATCAGAGTTGAGAGAGTGGTGCTGGAAAAATATAGCAGGTCAGGCAGCATCCGAGGAGCAGGAGAATTGACATTTCAGACATAAGCCCTTCATCAGCTGTTCCTGATGAAGAACTTATGCCCGAAACATCGATGCTCCTGCTCCGCGGATGCTGCCTGACCTGCTATGCTTTTCCAGCATCACATTCCTGACTCGACAGAGTACAGGACTAACCTGCTCAATCTCTCCTCATATGATAATTCTTTCACCTCTGAAGTTAATGGCTTCGAGTCATCTAGCCATTTCTCGATACCAAGTGGAGTGAACTAATTTGGCTGAAGACTGGAATTTGTGATGCTACAAATTTGCTGAAGCGTGTTGCAAATGCATAAAATGTCTTCTGCATTGATATGTTGATGGTGGATGGTGATAGTTATGGACCCTTCTCTTTCTTTCAGTCATTTTACTGTCCACCACCATTCATAGCTGGATGTGAGACTACTGTTGAGCTTAAATTTGATCTGTTAGTTGTGAGATCACTCAGCTCTGTCCATCACTTGCAGCCTCAGCTGCTCTTGGCTTCCCTGGGGATAGTAATCCAACTAAGGCCTAGCTGTAGTTTTGTACGGGGACAAAATATTGTGACTTGTCTTACAGTCAATTTTTCAACATGTGCACCCCAACACCTATTTGCAGCACACTAAACCATAGAGAACCTTTTGCGAACTTTTAAAATACTTTTCTCTGGAGACAAAAGTTTTGACCCTGTCCAAATGAATAAAACTGCCATGACCTTGGAGGGATATGGGCCGGGTGCTGGCAGGTGGGAATAGATTGGGTTGGGATAGCTGGTCAGCATGGACGAGTTGGACTGAAGGGTCTGTTTCCATGCCGTACGACTCTATGACCCAAATTGCTGATCACATCTGAAATGGTTCAGCATTACTGACTTTCCGAAGATATCTCAGTAATAACTGATGACAAGGAGGCTATGGCGGGTGTGAGCCTGGAAACAATCATTATCACTGAAGAGGCAGCATTAGGTAAGCTAATGGGGCTAAAGGTAGACAAGTCAGCTCACCTGATGGAATGCATCTCAGGGTACTAAAAGAAATAACAAATGCACTCGTGGTAATTTACCAAAACTCACTGGACTCTGGGGTGGTTCTGGCAAATTGGAAAATAGCAAACATGACACCACAGTTTAAAAAAGGAGGCAGACAAAAGGCAGTTAACTGTAGGCCTATTAGCTTAATCTCTGTAGTGGGGAAAATGCTTGAATTAATAATCAAGGAAGAAATAGCAAGACATTGTCCTATCGGGCAGATCCAGTGAGTAAGTGGAGCTGAGTCCACAAACAGATCAGCCATGATCTTATTGAGTGGCCGAGCAGATTGACAGGGCAGATGGCCTACTCATGCTCCCATTTCTTATATTCTTATGTATCATCTACAACTTTTCAAATCATGCCTTCAACACCTACACCCAGATCATTAAATTATAAATAGCAAAACTCACAGCACTGAATCTGTGAGACTCCACTCATAATAGGTCTACAAAGAGATATATACTTAACAGTTTTCTATCTGTGCCCTTCTGTATAATTCTTCAAGTTGATCATTATACGAATATTGTTTGAATATTGAAATAGGCGATATCAAAAACTTTCATTCATCGACTGTTATTCTGTTATTTTGGTTTCTTGAAAAGAAAACAAATTTGAAATTCTCTTAATTAATTCCTTTTTCCCAAATTTGTCTTACAATATCACGTATATCTGTTGTTCAGGGGCTCACACTATTCTTAGCTAGTGGATTTGTAAAAACCTCTAGTGTTGTCGTGGTCTAATTTTCAAGCTTTTCTTGTATTCCCTTTATGCAGCTCTTCCTTTGTATTCTTTCGCTAACCTTTCTGCTGCTCGCAGTCAATGGGATTTCTAAAGCAGTCTGTCATCCAAGAGCATGTGGCTGAGCATTAGGACAAGTATAAGCTGAATAAGGAGAGTCAATGTGGATTTGTGAAGGGTAGTTCAACTCTGATTAATGTATTTGAATTTTTCTGAGGAGGTCACTCGGATGTTATCTATATAGGCTTTCAGAAGGGATTTGATAAGGTTTCACACAAGGGATTATTAGAAAGAAATGAAAATAGACAGAACCCGAGGGAGAAGACAGAACATAGGGTCAGAGGACCTGTTCTATAATTGTAAGGATTTGAGAACTGTTATTCCCGAGGGATCTGTATTGGAGCCTCAATATTTCACCATGTAGAAGTTTTCAGATGATACTAAATTCGGCAGCACAGTATATTATTTAGCAAAGAGCTAGAATTTCTAAAAAGTGAAATGTAAGAATAACATTCATCTTAATGTAAGCGGTACCAATCACATGCCAGGATTGATGAAACAATAATGCAGATTCTTCTTTTGAAGGCAAGACCATACAGAGCATATAATATTCACTGCTGTGAGTCAAGTATAGTGCATGTAACTGCTATCAGTGCTGCTTATAGACAGCCTAAGAAGAAGTGGGACTAACACATTATATCGTCTTAAGATGAGTGGTGAGAGACAGTAAGGTATGTTAACCTCCCCACCCCCCCCTCAAAGGTATATGTCATTATAAGACAATAGTAGCCAGCGTAAGGAGAAAGACAAATTGTAACATTTTGTAACATTGAGAGACTTAGAGCAACTGAAGAAAAAATGGATTTGGATGACCATGTACAAGCATAATAAGTTGATCAAGTTTGGAGATGATCCCAAAATGGGAGGTGTAGTGGCCAGCGAAGAAGGTTAGCTTAGAGTACAGTGGGATCTTGGTCAGATGGGCTAATGGATTGAGGAGTGGCAGATGGAGTTTAATTTAGGTAAGTGCAAGGTGATGAATTTTGGATAAGCAAATCTTAGCAGGACTTATACACTTAATGGTAAGGTCCTGGAGAGTGTTGCTGAACAAAGAGACCTTAGAGAGCAGGTTCGTATTTCCTTGAAAATAGAGTCGCAGATAGACAGGGATCGTGAAGAAGGCATTTGGAATGATTTAGGAGAAAGTGAGGACTGCAGATGCTGGAGATCAGAGCTGAAAATGTGTTGCTGGAAAAGCGCAGCAGGTCAGGCAGCATCCAAGGAGCAGGAGAATCGACGTTTCGGGCATGAGCCCTTCTTCAAGAAGTCACAGTCTTGAAGCCTTCTATTCATCCAATTTTCATAGCCATTTTTGCTTTGATGGGGTTTGGGCGAGGGGTTGGCAGGGTTAATGGTAGGGGGATAGTTCACAACCTTTTATGTAAAAAGAATGCATTTTGATTTTTCCTAATTGGTCAAGCTTTCACTTTAAGATGCACATTTTGTTCTAGATGTCTTTTCTACAAGCAAAAAGGTTTCCCTCTATTTATCAAATCATTTTATAATTTTAAAAATCTCAATTAGATCATTCCTCAAACTTCTAAACTTGAAGGCAGACAATTTAACACCATAGTTTAATCCTTTTAAAGCTGGAATTATTCAATTGAGTCTGCACCGAACTGCCTTCAAGTCTATTGTATTTGCCTGTGTCTAAATCTGAATGTAATATACCAAATGGGGTTTGACCATTGCTTTGTGCACTGAAGTCTAATCCAACATCTTCATGATAAAGGGCCAACTTTCCATAAGCTCTTCTTCGAGTCATAGAGATATACAGCATGGAAACAGACCATTCGGTCCAACTCATCCATGCCGACCAGATATCCCAACCCAAACTAGTCCCATTTGCTAGCACTTGGCCCATATCACTCTAAACCCATCCTATTCATATACACATCCAGATGCCTTTCAAATGCTGTAATTGTACCAGCCTCCACCACTTGCTCGCGCAGCTCGTTCCATACACGTATCCTGTGTGAAAAAGTTACCCCTTAGGTCCCTTTTATATCTTTCCCCTCATTCCATACATGCATTTGGTATGATTTCCTTTATTGGTCAGAGCACTGAGTACAGGAATTGGAAGGTCATGTTGCAGTTGTACAGGACATTGTTTAGGCCACTTTTGGAATACAGCTTGCAGTTCTGGACTCCTTTCTATCGGGAGGATATTGTGAAACTTGAAAGGATTCAGATAAGATTTACAAGGATGTTGCCAGGGTTGGAGGGTTTGAGCTATAGGGAGAGGATGAATAGGCTGGGGCTGTTTTCCCTGGAGCATCAGAAGCTGAGGGGTGACCTTATAGAGATTTATAAAATCATGAGGGGCATGGATAGGGTAAATAGACAAGGTCTTTTCCCTGGGATGGGGGAGTCCAGAACTAGAGTGTATAGATTTAGGGTGAGAGGGGAAAGATATAAAAGAGACCTAAGGGGTAACTTTTTCACACAGGAGATGATGCGTGTATGGAATGAGCTGCGCGAGGAAGTGGTGGAGGCTAGTACAATTACAGCATTTGAAAGGCATCTGGATGTGTATATGAATAGGATGGGTTTAGTGGGATATGGGCCAAGTACTAGCAAATGGGACTAGTTTGGGTTGGGATATCTGGTCGGCATGGATGAGTTGGACCGAAGGGTCTGTTTCCATGCTGTATATCTCTATGACTCTATGACTCTAAGAAGAGTTTGTGGAAAGTTGGCCCTTTATCATGAAGATGTTGGATTAGACTTCAGTGCACAAAGCAACGGTCAAACCCTATTTGGTATATTACATTCAGGTTTAGACACAGGCAAATACAATAGACTTGAAGGCAGTTCGGTTGAGCCTTCAAGACTCAATTGAATAATTCCAGCTTTAAAAAGATTAAACTATGATGTTAAATTATCTGCCTTCAAGTTTAGAAGTTTGAGGAATGATCTAATTGAGATTTTTAAAATTATAAAATGATTTGATAAATAGAGGGAAACCTTTTTGCTTGTAGAAAAGACATCTAGAACAAAATGTGCATCTTAAAGTGAAAACTTGACCAATTAGGAAAAATCAAAATGCATTCTTTTTACATAAAAGCTTGTGAACTATCCCCCTACCACTAACCCTGCCGACCCCTCGCCCAAACCCCATCAAAGCAAAAATGCCTATGAAAATTGGATGAATAGAAGGCTTCAAGACTGTGACTTCTTCCTCTGAAGTGGCTTAGGAGATGATGTTTGGAGGAGCTGGTCTCTTCATGGTGAAGGCTGTGTGGATCCTCCTGGTGTCTGCAAGAGACATGGAAAGGGGAATGGAAGTTTGAACATGTTAACAATACATTCACGGTGGCAGTAATGGGAGAACTGTGCAGGACTGTAAATAAAGCTGGCTTGGTTGCTTGCTGATGGAGGTCCTGCCACGTTTAATCCTCAGCCATACACCTATTCAACCCCTGCCAGCTAGGATCTGCCTTTAATTGGACAATTGGAACATGAGCAGTCACAGCCTCTCAAGGACTCTCTCCTCCTATGGGACAACGAGATAAATGTCAGCTACACGGCCACCCATCCTAGCCTCCTTCGTCCCTGTTATGGACTGTTTTCTCCTGCAAAGGGAAGGATTGAGTGGGATGAAAGGAACTAGCCCAGCAGTTACTGCTGGTGCAGGTAAGATGTCCCTCGTGAGTGAAGACACAGCACAGACGCTACGCATGATTGGCAGTTTTGGGTGAGAACTATTGAGTAAAGGCTCAGTATACAACCGTGAGAGCATGTGCCCTTAGTGAGAAGTATGGTGCAGTGAGTGTAAGATAGCCGAGGGAAATAGTCCCACTTACCCTAGCAAGGTGAGCAGGTAAGTAACCTGCTTGTAACATGGCTGTAGCTGAGTGGCTACTTCAGATCAGGCAGGCAGGGTCTCCTTCAGTCTCATTTGTTGATCCTGGGGAAAGAGGGTGATTCTCCACTCCACCACCCTATCAACAAGGACCTCCCTGCTGGTGAAACACAGTGCTAGCCTGTCATTTCCAATTGTCCACTCATGCATTAAAGGCAGATCCTAGCTTGCAGGGTTTGAATAGGTGTGTGGCTGAGGATTAAACATGGCAGGGAACCAGAGGGCACACCCATCTCTGCTGAGTGTAAGGTTGCCCGAGAGTAGAGGCCAGATGTATACTTAGTCAGAGGTGAAGCAGAGAACTGGGTGAGCAAAAGAGGCAAAACACCATGAAATGCTGCCAATCGACACTGAGCCAAAACATGGTAGAATTCAGTCTGTAGCTTCAGACACTCAATGGAAACATTTCAGATGGATGTCAAGAATTCATTTTTCACACAAAGAGTGAATAACACATAGGACACTGACAAATAGGGCACCGGAAGCAAGGATCCTCAAATGATTAAAATAAGGAATATAGCAGAATACTGCGACAGGGCTGAACATTTACCGCATGAATCCCTGGAGCTGGATACCTATCAGCATTTGCTTGGAAGGTAAACTTAACTCCAGCAGTGAGACACAGGGATAATTTGGTTGCTGGTTATATCTAGAATATGTACACAGCTGGCAAAGTAATTCAGTTTCTATTATATTTGGAATATAATCTACATAAACTAGGAAGTGAATTCCTATAACTTAATGATATCTAAATACTGAGAGTAGAAAAACTGGCATTGTTCTCCTTGGAGCAAAGATGGTTGGGGGGAACGGATTTCATTTCTGCATCTCCTGTGTAAGTGGGAATTTAGAGTAAGTGAGGACTGCAGATGCTGGAGATCAGAGTCGAGAAACTGGTGCTGGAAAAGCACAGCAGGTCAGGCAGCATCTGAGGAGCAGGAGAATCAACGTTTTGGGCATAAGCCTTTCATCAGGGAATTTACTAAGGCTGACCATTTCAGTTGGGTAATGCTGTGATGTGGGTGCCTATCTGAATTGGAATGATCTGACTGCTGTGACTACAGCTGGAGAGATGTGAATTCAGCATGAGGAATGTATGGGGCTGAAGTGCCACCACATGTTGCCCTCAAAGTGGTGGGGGAGGGAGGGTGGAAGGGAGTGTGGAGAGAGATGCAGTGATTTTGTTGAGGTTCGTTCCCACCAGCTCCGTGATGCAGGACTCTGTGCTTGACCGTCTATTCCCCAGGACACATACTGAGACAAAAGTCAACTGTGCCTGGAGGACCATCATCTTGCTGAATGACGCTCTTTAGTCTGCCCGAAACTTTTTGGTGTTCCAGAGCAAAACGTTGATCCCCACCGAGTGGTTGCAGATTGGCACATTCCATGTTCTGGGACTAGGTGCTGAGGGATGCTTGGGGCAGCTTCCGCCAAGGCACCGTGGGGAAAGACCACCATCTGGGATTTTCCTGCTGAAGTTAAATGGCAGACAGCATTTAGGAGTTGAGCATAGGGTGGAGGGGGGGGATTTCCCAGTTCGTATCACATTCATGCAGATGAGACCTAAAACTTTCTATTGTAGCCATTTAATTGGATGGGTGGAGGCATCTTTGCAAATCATGATCTCCAGAATGCATATTCAATTTCTCGTCACATTAGTTTTCCCCAAAAATCCCCTTTTCTTTGTGGAGTAGACCACTTCGCTACCTTACCCTTGAAGTTCCCCACTGCCTCTTCCCAGAGAGTCCTACCTTAGTTTGAGGCAATTGCCCTGTTCAGCTAACATACAGCAGTGTTTAAGTTGCTTCTTTCCTCTTTATAGGCGCTGCTTAGAACAATCTATTTGGACATTTTAGAACACACATCCAGGGCAAGCATTACTTGAACATAGACTGTCTAGCCTAGAGGTAGTGACACTACCACTGGAACACAAGACCCTCCTACTTAGATAGCTGTCCAGTTTTCAAAAGAGGTTTCCTAATTAGGTACCAGTTGAGATTAATGACAAATTGAAGATTGGAAGCTATTTGTAAATCCCCGGTCAGAAAACCAACAAGAAATGACTAACATTACTTTTCTTTTTCTAAAACAAAACACCCCTTTTCGGATCATTTAGCCTCCGTGACAAAGTGTGACTGTTATGAAAATATGTAATCTAAAATATTGATATCTGTACATCGGGATATCATTAACTTTTTGAAGAGAACCTTGTTTCAAAACAAAGGACAACTGGCCACAGCAGCAACAATACTTCGTTTGCAAAGAACACAAGCTGCCTGAATTGAGTCATTGAGCCTGAAATGTTTTCAGAGAGAAACCGCATGATCCAGGTGGTGTGTGGAAAATGTATTACAGTCAGACACAACGTGCCACAGGGATAAGAGCCTTTGCCCTCGGTCTTTCTTTTTTCTGGAAACCCTCTTGTCAAACAACTGATTTGAAAACCTACTATAGCAGACGATAACAATGGTAGAGCCTGATGCTGAGGTATAGATGCTGACTGAGTCGAATATGATTGACTATATTACCTCCCTATTAAATTCAAACGCTGGTCAGTGGAAGTGTAGGAGATGGAAAGGAATCAGTGCATCCCCCCAGTTTGGCCATAATGGTGACATCTAGGATGGAACTTTAACTGTGTGTGCAGTGCAAGAAGGGGGTACCATTTTAGCTCTTAGGCTTTTTGCTGCCTCCCATGTGATAAGATTAAAATTAAAGGGGCTCCCAGTGTGCACAGGAGACAGCATGCAATCATAAAGGAAGTGTATCATCTCAGCGGTGAACCCCACTGTCAGACTGACAATGCCACAGCTATGGGAGGGCTATAGTAGATCTTCATGGATAAATAACAAGGCTCCTTGTCACAGCGACAACTTGCTGCCCAACTCCATTGCCATTTATAAAGGAGAGACAAAGGTCATTGGCTGTTTTACTATCGGGTGGAACACTAGCTATAGTGTGCTTCACACCTTCAGTGTGACAAAACCACTCACAGAGAAAGCAACAGCAAGTAAAAATGAAGAAGTTGGGAGGTTAGTGAAAGGGACAGTCAACAGATAAATGTGGACTTCTGAAGGTGGGTAAGTTGCTTAAAAGAACAATTCTAGATTGTAGGGATGATTGTTTGGATGATGTGAGTGTTAGAGAGGGGATGGATGGGGGATACTCATGAAGGGTAAGGCAGGATTTAAGTTTTTTTTTGGCCAGGGTGCTGGCTTCTCAGGACCAACCACAAGATGTGCCATCGAGCTCAGAGTTCCAGTTGAGCTGGAGTGTTTATAGGAGAGCGACCACCTGGAGAAGGGATTGGAAAAGCTCAGCTGGATACAGTTATTGTTTCAATTATAAAATGAAGAAACTTAGTTAAACAAAGAAAACGTCTCCCGTACGTTCCATTTGCATTAGATCCTCATTTGTCTCCTTTTTTCGTTGTGTTCTATGCATTTATTAGGAACTTTCAAGTTGTGAAAGTAGTTGAGTTGGTTAGGGGAATTCTGCAGAATTGTTTTGCTGCAAGCTGCTGAAATGTACTGACAGGATGTAAGTCTCTGCTTCTGTGATTATTCATCCCAGGGCTGGTTGTGCATTGCATAATTGCAGCTGAGATCTCACATATTGTTTTACTAAATCTTTTTTTAAAACAAGCACAGACTTATTATTGTCAGAATTATGCTGATGTGATATTTAAGCAGGAAGGCTAATACCATGGTAACTTATCGTTTGAAACTGAACCATACATTACTCTGGTGTCAATCCAGACAATATACATAAAGTTTGAGTGTAACCTTATTGCAATTAGTCACATTTTGATTTGGGCACTTGTGTGCGATCTGGTTGCTGATCTACACTAGTGTCAAAATAACCTGAAGCTATAGTCCCTCCAATATCATATAAAGACCCCCAGGCTTCACTGCTGTTTCTTCCTCCTTTGTCACTAAAAGTGTCAGCTTTTACTACGGTACAGTTCGATAAGCGCTCGGCAAAGCTCCAGTATCTCACCTAAATGTAAAATGTAAGTAGATAATAGTGAGTTATGGCAGACAATGACTGGATGGATTCAAGTTGAGTCCAATACCTTTTGACATCCCTATACAAATTTACTACAGATAGCAATTAGCAAAATGAAAGGCCTCTCTCATTTTTGCTTTTCGACTAACTCAGGGCTGATGACATCAATCGTAGTACCCAGTATTGAGACCAGCTACCGAAATTGATATCGTACAGATGGTATGTTGAATGAAGCACTGTGCTGAAGGGCCCTTGTGGTGTTATGTTTGTGTCCCTACCTCTGAGCCAGAGACCAAGGTTCAAGGTCCACCTGCTCCAAAAGCGTGTAATAAAACGTTGATTAGAAAATATCTGAGGGAATGCAGAATTCTTAAGAGGTCCAGCCCTTTGGCTGATGTGCTAAACTAATCTGCTGTCAGTTTGGATAATCATGAGCAGGACAATAATAAGATCCCAAGCTCTTTATTCCACATAGTTATTTGGTTGAGCAGAATGTGAAAGAAAGTACTAATTTTATCAAAGCTTATTATCTTATTCTGATCAGGACAATTCACAATAATATCAATGTAATAGGGAACAACAGGTTTACGCAAAAGCACTTAAATTTAAACAAAGCTTGGCAGTTAACTGTCGGTCATAATCTGACTGTTGCATTCTCCACGGCAACCCTTCTACCTATCAGAGTCAGCTTGTCAACTAATCAGGAAACACATATCATGCAGCATAAACATATTCTTTTTCTTGACTTTGGCATTCTTGGAAAGTGTCCTGATTATTGCAAGACAATGAGTCAGTGAGAATAGGAGAGAACACCTCCATGATAATCTTCAATACTGGTACTGGTACTGCAAGGCTGCACACCTAACCCCTCACTAAACTCATGTCTGTGTGGCCAAACCTCATCCTAACTTCATCTTCAAATTCACTGATGACAGCACTGCTGTTAGATGGATCTCAAATAATGACAAGACAGAATACAGGAAAGAGATATAGTGCTTTGTGGCATGGTATAAATATAACAATATCTCCCTCAGCGTCAGCAAAATGAAGGAGCTGGTCATTGACTTCAGGAAGCAAGGTTGAGGGTGTACCCCTGTCTACATCACCATTGCTAAGGTAGAAATGGTTGAGGACGTCAAGTTCCTGGGAGGGATGATCACCAACAATCTGTCCTGGTGCATCCACACCGATGCTTCGGTCAAGAAAGTACAACAAACCCTCTACTTTCTCAGGAGGCTAAGGAAATTTAGATTACCTGTAAAGACTGTTACCAATTTTTAGAGATGCACCATCGAAAACATTTTATCTGGATGCATCACGGCTTGGAATGGCAACTGCTCTGCCCAAGACTGCAAGAAACTACAGAGAGTTGTGAACACAGCCCAGTCCATCACACAAGCCAGCCTTCCATCCATTGACTTTGGACTGTCTTGGGAAGGCAGCCAACATAATCAAAGAGCACAGCAATTCAGGCAGCATCCGAGGACAGGCAAAATCGACGTTTCACTCTCATTCGTTTGGCCGAACTGGTCCTCACCCTTAACAATATCTCCTTTGAATCCTCCCACTTCCTCCAGACCAAAGGGGTAGCCATGGGCACACGTATGGGCCCCAGCTATGCCTGTCTCTTTGTTGGCTACGTAGAGCAGTTGATCTTCCGTAATTACACCGGCACCACTCCCCACTCTTTCCTACGCTACATTGATGACTGCATTG
>NC_057728.1:10805726-10816048 GCF_004010195.1 Chiloscyllium plagiosum
GGTCAAGAGGGCAGTGCTGAATCCGGGGGTTGGGACTGAGATAAGGTGGGGGGAGGGGAAATGAGGAAGCTGGAGAAATCTGCATTCATCCTGTGTGGTTGGAGGGTTCCTAGGCGGAAGATGAGGTGGAAGATACAAAAGGTCAAACACACTTACCAACAAGCTCAAGAACAGCTTCTTTCCCACTGTTCTCAGACTTCTGAATGGACCTCATAAATTCCAACTTCAACTTTGATCCTGCTCTTTGTGCACCTTCTCTGCAGCCAAAACACTGTACTCTTCGCTCTGTTCTATTACCCTAATGTGTTTTGTTAGTATGACCTTCCTGTAGTGCAGACAAAACAAAACCTTTCACTGCACCTAGATACATGTGACAAGAATAAATCAAATCAGAAAATCAAATCAAATCAGGATAAGGGCAGCACGGTGGCTTAGTGGTTAGCACTGCTGCCTCACAGCAGCAGGGACCAGGGCTCAGTCCCAGCCTTGGCTGACTATCTGTGTGGAGTTTACATGTCCACCCTGTGTCTGCTGTCACTTTCCTTCCACAGTCCAAAGATGTGCAGATTAGGTGGATTGGCCGGGCTAAATTACCCACAGTGCCCAGAGATGTGTAGGTTAGGGTGGATTGGCCAAATTGCTCTGTAGTGTCCACGGGTTGTGCTAGGTGGGCTAGCCACACTAGATATGAGGTTGCAGGGATGGGTTATGGGTAAGTGCAGACTTAATGAGGTGAATGACCTCCATCTGCACTGCAGGGCTCCTATGTTCTAATAAGCTTTGACAAAATGTCTCCTTTTATTTAAACAATAATTTACTCCTTGTCATGGCCAACATTCTCCCCTCAACTAAAAGTTATCTAAAGCTGATTAACTAATTAAAGGTTTTGTTACTTTTTGTGAGATCTTGCTATGTGCAAAATGGCTGATATTTTTGACGTACAATACTCACCACATGTTACAACCAATGCATGTGAAACACTGAAAGGTGTCTGAGAGCTGAGGTAAGATTCTATTTAGATGTGTCTTTCATTATGCAACCAATTTTTAATTTAAATTTTGGTTTTTAGTACAGATATGGTGATATTTAGACCTGCAGTAGATATATAATTACCAGTTCAATAGCAATGCTAAGTCACATCACTTTGCATTTCTTTGTTGGAAACAGTCTCTAACATGGGTACAAGATTTAAACTTAAATATGTATTTTACAACAGTCTGGAGCAAGCTATCAAGTTACTGAGCACACAGGGACAGAAGTATTACCAATCAACATTACCTCAAAGCAATCTTTCAGAGTAAAATTTGATTTAGAGTTTGTGAAATTAGGTCATTTCAGGCAACATATTTTCCTTGACAAGTCTGGCCCATTTGAAATGATGTAAGTGTAAGAGCGCCATCTGTTGTTTGGGTGAAGAAAATCAACAATGAGGCCTGACCTCCTGGGGGTCGGAGAACCCACTACTCATTCCACTGACAGGAATGTAGAAGTGATTCATTTGTTGTTTTTAAAAATTAGCAAGGGACGTGAAAAAAAAACCCAGAGCAGTGACAGGATCTATCAATCCATAACAGAAGTTGAAAACATTTGTTTCAAGAAGGGAATAATCTTTGGTCCATTCTCCAATTTAGAGAATTTTACCCGTTTGAACTCCCCTTCTGTGCTCCGTGGTTCAGTTTCTTGTTGATCTACAGTCTGAGACAGTTGACAGTTCTCTTTAAAGGGACTTTTTTTTGGCCACCTGAGCAAATAGAGGGAAAGACTTGTAACATGATGATATTGTCACTTCTCTAGTTAATTCTTTTTTTCAGAATTAAAGTTTTTCTTGTGGTTTCTCATGATTTTTCCCCTTCCCTCTGTTCCCTTACCAAAGTGACAATAGTATGTATGTGGGCCTCTGTTACTGAGTGTGGGTGAGTTATCTGGCCACAGTAGGGAGCAATAACAATGGAGGCCAATCAATCGACATCTCCCCACGCTTTTCAGGATAATTACTCATTAGTTGTAGATATCCAATCTCAACCATCAGGATCCAAATCCAGAATATTGCCACCAATTTGACAACCTCAGCTAAGTTGTTAGTTTGGTATGGAACAGTCACTAAACTGGTTTAGTATGGTGTAATAGATTAATGGTTAAACTCCCTAAACCAATTGGGAAGCATGGCTTTAACATACTCAATAATATCAAGTTCAGCTTGAGTCCCAAGGGATGCTACCTTGATATCAAGGGTAGCTGTCTTATGTCATGTGTCTCTCACGCGGTTCTATCACATGTATAGAATATATAGCTCATTTCCATTGACTTCATTCATCCCATCAAATTAAAAATGCATGTCAAATAATTCATAATTGAGCCAAATGTTTGCAATTTGTTTCTTGGTAAGTATTTTCCTTCTACCTTTTGTAAATTTATTCACTGGAACTCATTCACTTGTCAATACTAACTGATGACAACTCTATTCATCAACATGTAGAACCATGGAGTCTTAGAGGTTTAATGCACAAAAGGAGGCCATTCAGCCCTCTCTGTGCTAACCTAATTCCACCTATATGTATCTCCCTCTGCTTCAAACGTTTCCCAACTCTCCTTCACAAGATGCAAAGGTTCCCATTTTAATTATTGATAAGGAAATTTCTCTTAGCCGTGCACCTCGATAGCATTTTAAAATGTTTAAAGAATCCCTGATCCTCCCTCCCCAGGACTATCACCCTCCTCCCAACCTGATTTGCTTGTTGGAATAGTAATAAAGCTTCATTTATCATGAAAATTTGAGAACGTACCTTAGGTTACACAAACTGGTGTTTAAACAAATTTCCTCTTCCCAACAATCTCTGAGTGAATGCAGAATAGAAGGAGAGTTGAAGTAAAATATTCACCGACAGAAATTTCTACAATCCAAAATAACATTCTGAGCTAAATTATTAGAATTAGGTTTATTGTCATATGTACTCAAGAACAGTGAAAAGTTCACACTGTCGCCCCCTCACCATGTACCTAGGTACAAATCTTAGATACAAAGTAGAGTAATAAAGAAAGAAAGTTGCATTACCTTACAGTGATTCATAGTATAAGGTAGAAGATAAGAAATGAAGTTATAAGGATCAATATTGCAGTTAAATAAACAGATTCCAGGGAAACATTACATTGCTATAGGTCAGCTCAGGGGGCTTCCACAAGTGGTTTGACCAGGCTCTTAATCCACTGACCTGTTTGCACCAGTCCCCAGTCCAATAACCATCCCCACTCTGCTCCAGCCCTCAGCTGCTAATGTTAGCATCAAACAAGATCCACTTCATGACATAATTTCCAATACGCCCAACAAAGCCAGTTAATATCTTCATTAAAGCTTTCCAGAACTCCATCAGCATATGTGATGCTGAAGATTCCTGGGGATTCTGGAAAACTAATAGTTGAGAGCATTCCCAGTTCTGTCATGAAGCAAGACTTAACAATGTGATTGATCTATTGAACAGAAACCCTTGTGATCCAAGAAGCACAAGATCATTAATAACGACTCAGGAGTTCCTAAATTCCGAAGCAAGGACATCGCCCACTGTCACTTCCCCCAAGTAGTCATCCAGATCTCAGCCTTGGAAATGTGGAGTCTGGGGATTTCAAAGTAGTTAAAGATGAAGAAATCACAATGGCCCCTTAGGATCTTTGATATGTTTAAGTGACAAAGCTTCAGTTTCCAATGAAGGAAATGACATTCCAACCCATTGACAAAGGACAGGTTTTTGTTTATCAGTTGGGGGCGTACCCACAAACTCAACTCAGGACAAAGTGGCCCAGGTGTTTATATTTTTCTTTGGGGAGGTGGGGGGGAGGTGGTGCTGGAGTGATGGGGGGATTGGGGAGTTTGTGAAGGAGTCAGGCCCACCAATGCTGGAAACAGTCGGAAGTACAGCAACATGACCTGTTGGGTGCCAAAACGGGCTGGCTAAAAGGCTCACGTCCGTGCTCTGGGACTTGATCCTAGTCATAACAAAAACAATATCACACAAAAAAAACCCTTCAATCCAAGCATTCACTCACCCACCACTCTCCCCCCAGGTCTCATCCATACAAACTCATGACAAACTATGACCCCCATTTGGCCCTCAAACACTATATGGTAACTCAGGCCCCCAGTCATCCCGATGACCCTTTATAACCCCTGTACCAACTTAGTGGCAACTCATGCCACACATACTGACCACTTCTTAATTTTACATCATACCAAATTTTTCAATATTCTGCAAGAACAGATCTCAGGAGACACAGTGAAATGAAATAAGGTATAGTTTCAAAGGTCTATTCACATCGTGAAAAAAGATTACATTTAAATCCCTTCAAATACTAATTTCCTTATGAAAATAAACATTTACTTCAAGTACCTCATCCCTAATGAAAATTTGAAAATTTGTTCATAGACATGCATCAAAGAGAGAAAAACATTTTACAACCACTTTGAGATTTCAATCAAACTGTAAACTTACAGTTCACAAACACCCCATCACCCACAAGTAAAACCAATCTAATAAGGATAGATTGTGGAAGCAAACTAGCAGAAATAATGTTATACAGAGGAACCTCAATTATCCAAATATCAATTATCTGAATATCGGGTTATCAGAAGGAGATCTCGAAGTCCTGATAGAAACATTACAACAAAGAGGTGTTTCAACACTGATCGCGTCTTTTGTTTCCAGTGATTAAAAGTGAACTTGACTTACTGAAATGTTGCCGAGAACAGTCCTGGACATCGATGGGAGCCCAGGCACTGTCTCCAAATGACTGACCTCCCGCCCTCCCTCTCCCCACACTTTCCCTGGAGTACTACACAGGCATGTACCCTGAACCTCGCTTCCCCAGATAATCTCTCCAACAATGTCCTGTACAGGCAAAGGTGGAACCTGTCAAAAAGTTGCAGTAAAAAGTTGTGTGTGTGTCTGTGTCTGTGTCTGTGTCTGTGTGTGTGTGTGTGCGTGTATGCACATGCTACTTGGAGACACACCTGCCTAAAGGCAGCAGCAGCAGTCTTGTTGTTGGTGTCCAGTCTGACTGCCCCAGAGAGGGGGCGGGGGCAAACAGGGTGGGAGGGAGCACAGGGAGGGGAGCAGTGGGCCCCAGAGGAAAGGCATTGATTCAATTAACCGAATAATCAATTATCCAAATAAAATAGGGCCAGCCCATCTTGTTCCGATAATTGAGGTTCCACTTATAATAATCCTCAGGCTTATGTCAACAAAGACTGAAATAGCAAGCACCCATTTTTAAAACAGCAGGCTGGACGGACTTGACAGAAAACTCTGAGCCCCAGAGGAAAGGCATTGATTCAATTAACCGAATAATCAATTATCCGAATAAAATAGGGCCAGCCCATCTTGTTCCAATAATTGAGGTTCCACTTATAATAATCCTCAGGCTTATGTCAACAAAGACTGAAATAGCAAGCACCCATTTTTAAAACAGCAGGCTGGATAGTTTCTTCAAATATTAAAACATCTGGGAACTTGCAAGACTCAAAAACATGACAGTCCCATTGAGCTAATCCACTTTTTATGTATATTGATGTCTATTCTTAACAATCTCAAAGGATACCTGACCTCTGTGAAAGAGATACCTAGAACTATCTCAAAGGGGTAATTTTTCTCTCCAAAACCATACTGTATCTCAGATAGCTTTAGATTTTCTTCAAATGTCTGAAACTTGCATGTTGCACTTGGAACTTCCAGTAATGAAAGTTTCCAATGCCCTGCAGCCACAGATGTATAAAGTACAAACCTCCCGTATTTCTGCTAGGTACAAGGGTGGCTATTCTAGAAATGGAATTGCAATGGAAATTCATGCCTTAGTGTGTTATATTTTGTAACAAGCCATGTATGACGGAATGCATCATTAGCTAATGTTTTCTGCCCTGTGAATTTTTCTTTTCTTGTATTTAATGTCAAATACAACATACAAAGAGAAAGAACCAGAGGGGATTTTTGGCCAGAAAGTTACACTTTAGAATGCACTGCCTGAAGGGTTAAGATTTAATGATTATTTTTATATTTTTAAGAGAGTATTGTAAAGAGACTTAATTCAAAGGGAACAATCAGGGAAGTGTGGAATTGGATAACTGGTGTAGTGCCCTCCTTCTATGACATTCAAATCCATTCTGTGATTCAATATCACTGCATTTCCCATCACCATCTGAGGTTAACATGAAGGACTCTCCACCTCAACCTCTCACTCACCTAAGGTAAGACTATGGCAACTTGACTTGATTGATTGGCGCAGAGCAGAAACACAGTGTCTTTGTGATTTGCAGGGTAATTGGCAGATTGGATTGATTGCAATTCCAGCCCCAGGACAAACTCTGTGATGGCCTCTGAGGTTTTGTAGACCAAACCATCATGAGGATTTCCATTAGAAATGTCTGGGTGTGCAGTCAAACTGTGAAAGTATCTGTGAGTCAGTGTGTGCCAACAGGCTCCTGTATGTGTAGTGTTGCTTCTCTGCATTCTTCCTCCCGAACCTTCACATCCAAACAGAGACAAAGGGAAAGGTCACAGTGAAATAGTGTAATTGGAACATGACAATGTTTACAAAGCTTAAAACAAAGAAATCATCCTTTCAATCCTCCATGCTATACAGCAGTTCAATCTTAGGTACAGGTTGCCTGGGTACAATTTCTTCAGTACAAGTTCTCAGGAAAGAGAATAGAGAAGTAAAGAAATAGAAAGTCCAACACTGCAGATTGTAGTAACAAATTAGAAAAATAGAGAAACAAAAAGTTCAGAACACTAGTCCTTCCAACCCAGACCAGGCCAGCACCTAGCCTCCAGTTCGCACTGGGCCCTGACTCCAAATGGCGCCAACTTCACTTCGAGGCCTTCGAGGCCTTCGAGGCCTGGAGACAGTTCTGGAATCACCTTGTGGTTGGAAGTCCATGTTGAGGCCACGCTGGGCTGAAAGATCACAAAGTCAGGCTGGGGGACCACCATGCCAGGCCTAGAACTGCCACGTCAGGCTGAGAGACCACCATGCCAGGCCTAGAACTGCCACGTCAGGCTGAGAGACCACCATGCCAGACCGAGAGACCATCATGCCAGGCCAAGAGACCACCATGCCAAGCCGAGAGACTACCATGCCAGGCTGAGAGACCACGTCAACAGGCTGAGAGACCACCACGCCAGGCCAAGAGACCACCACACTAACTGAAAGAACGCCTCGCTGAGTCCACGCTGAGGCCAGGAGTCCAAGTCCGAGAAGAAAGAAGAGAGAAGAGGGAAAAAGAAACAAAAACAAGAAAAAAGAGAAAAAGAAAGGAATGGACGAACCAGACGTGCTCTGACTGAAGCGTCCGACTCCACTGCCACCAATATGAACTCAGTGAAAGAAGAAAAGTTGTCTCGTAACACAAGAAAGAAAGACGTACACATTTCACATACATCTCTAATATAAAGCATTGTTTCCTGGTGGATTCTGAAAACTGTTGCTATTGAGGAAAGGCAAATGTGAGGGTATTGGACAACAGGGAGCAACAGAGCTTCAGACCTATTGAAGAATTGAGATGGGGCTGCTGCTGCGCTCTATTGCCTGCAATCAACTGAGCTTGAAACCTGAAGGAAGTCAAGCAGAATAACTTGATATCTACTCAGGCCGGGAGGAAAGAATTTGCTGCTCAGAGCTGATAAACGTACAGGAAAGATATCTTCTCACCTTCTTTAACAGAAATCCCAGCCTCCCTATTAAAACTTAAATTCCTGTTAAAATAGAGACATGTGGCCTCCTTAAGAGATTTCAATGGCTAACCCACTGATTGATAGTGTACCAGCTCCCACACACATCCGCTAAAGCAATATGTGATGGACTGGGGTCAGAGTGGAAATTTAAAGCATTTTAACCTTCACATCTGCCCTTGGGGGCTAAAACCCACTCTCTACTGACTTGTCTTTGGTTGCTGGCTTTTTAATCTTTGCTGGAGCATCACTACGGCATTCCTTGACGAGAGCTGGCATTTCAGTTATTGTTGGCATCGTGCCAGAATGATTCCACCATCCTCGAGGTTCAAAAGGCATTAAAATGGAGAATGACAACACCGTCATCATCTGTTGTGTGTTTAAAAAGCAGCAGCGACATTGAAAAAGAAAGCCAAAGAAAAGCATTGCCTTTGAGGAATTGACAATGGCTTCAGTAGTCTTTTGTAACATCACCTTGGCAAAAGGTTTGTGACTAACAGCCTGAGAAGTTATGGCTGGAGACTCCTTGTTAAGACTCACTGCCTTAGAACAAAGCCAACATTCTATTTGACAGTTCCATAAGCAGTTATGAACTGAACTACAGCAGCATGTTAAAGTGGTCAGAAATAGGCGCTCCACTGGAAGCTGAGACCTTAAAAATAATGAGTACCTTTCCCAATTCATTGCTTTCCATTAAATGTTATCTGCATTTTGCATCACAACAACTCACCATTCAATGTTTTACTTGTTTCTTCAGGACCTTTACAGGAGCTGTAGTTTATTCAGAATTAGTTTGTCTCTCTGTTTTGCACTTAGCAAGAGTTTTTTTTTTATGAACGTGGTGGTTCAGGTTACCTTATGCCAAGAACAGTTTGATATCAGGACTTCACTTTTAATGGGGGTGTTGATGAGAGCAGGATTGTAAAATGAATGCAAATAGACATTACTGATTGTAAAGTCAGTCCTGTCCTCAACTTTCTCTCTTAATTTCTCGCCCTTGGAAAAGTAGCCCAGAATGTCTGACTGCGGTATTAAATTCTAAATGATAGAATTCTGGGTTCAGTAAAAAACAAATTTAG
This sequence comes from Chiloscyllium plagiosum, assembly GCF_004010195.1. Taxonomy (NCBI): domain Eukaryota; kingdom Metazoa; phylum Chordata; class Chondrichthyes; order Orectolobiformes; family Hemiscylliidae; genus Chiloscyllium; species Chiloscyllium plagiosum. Next base: position 10,814,518 of record NC_057728.1, read on the forward strand.
GTATGAATTTCTGGCAGTTAGCATTGACCGTGATTTCTTCATCCATGTTTAAGTACAGCAAACTTTGTTTTAACCAGCACTCCCTTGACAAACCGGCAAAAAATGATATACCTCAAATACTGTGAAGTCGACTGTATGATTCTGTCCAATTATTATAGTTTTTAATTTAGTAACCTAACTTGAAATATGCTTGTTGTTCAATCGAATGTCCACACAAAATACCAACCATTGATTCGATTTCAAGTCAATTTCTCCTCAAATACCCCACAATCTACCATGATGTCTGAGCAGTCAGTAGATGGTGTGAAGGTAAAGGGCTCTCTGCCTTAAAGTTTTATTTAAGGCAAAGTTGCATTATTAGTTAAATGATTTATGCTGTAACAGTAATATGTATATCCCCTGAATAATGTTTCTGTTACTTAGTTTAGATTTTCACATTGATTATGTGGGTCTCTTGATTATCTGGAATATTTGACCAATCAGCACACTCCTGGTCCCTTACATGCCAGGTAATAAAAAGTTTATTTTACAAAGAATTGTGGACGATTTTGCAGAGGCTGAATTTACCTCTCAGAACAGAAACAAACCACTTGCTGTGTCAGCACCAACAATTTTATGCTGTTGAATTATCCCTGCACCCAGCTCCCATCTACTGGAACTGGGTGTCAATTAAATCGATTTGACTTGTGGCTCCTAAAGCTGCTGCATGCAGAAGGTAATGCCCCTCCTCCTGAGAACACCGCTCCCACTCTCCCAATTCCTCAGCATCCATCACATTCCATCTTTGGTTGGTCCAGTTATGCAGAGCACAGCATATTAGGATGATGTAGCACGCTGTTTGGAGTATACTGCAAGGCACTTCCAGACCAATCCAAGGAACCTCATCTTCAAGAGGTCTGTCATTTGCTCTGTCATGACTCTGGTCAAAGAATTGTCTGCATTGGATATACACTGCACCTCAGTCAAGGAGTTGCATAACAGAATCATCCATTGTACCCCAGAAACCATTCTTGCAAGATATCTGGCCTCTCAAATTTGGCACAAACACCAGAGTTCTCAAGGATCTGGGTGTCATGTCAGCCCCCAGGGGACTGTGGACAAACTTCACACAGGTGAGTATCAGTGATCACGGATGACTTGCACATTAATGAGATGGAAGCTGGTTCCTTTGAAGATCTGAGCCGCATTGTCAAATGGCTCCCTGAATATGGTATGTACACAGGCTGCCACACTCAGCACCTGAGGTGTTGCAGAATCCTATAGCCTACAGTCTGCAGCACTGACCTCGCCACAGGGAAATGAGATGAAGCAGTGTGATCAGGCAGAAATTGCAGAGGGAATGGACTTGGTATGATCGTGGTAAAAACAATGACTGCAGATGCTGGAAACCAGATTCTGGATTAGTGGTGCTGGAAGAGCACAGCAGTTCAGGCAGCATCCGAGGAGCAGTAAAATCGACGTTTCGGACAAAAGCCCTTCATCAGGAATACAGGCAGAGAGCCTGAAGCATGGAGAGATAAGTGAGAGGAGG
>NC_057728.1:10819065-10848512 GCF_004010195.1 Chiloscyllium plagiosum
GCCAGTTCTGTATCCAAATGGCTAGTTCTCCCTGTATTCCATGAGATCTAACCTTGCTAATCAGTCTCCCATGGGGAACCTTGTCGAACACCTTACTGAAGTCCATATAGATCACATCTACTGCTCTGCCCTCATCAATCCTCTTTGTTACTTCTTCAAAAAACTCAATCAAGTTTGTGAGACATGATTTCCCACGTTCAAGCATAAGTTCAATGCTCTTGTCTCCTTAATGACTACTGGGGTAAGATGGTCACCTGCCCCTTTAGGTCACAGGCCCCACTCCAGCAGTTAGCACAGTGACATGCTCAGTTCTGCACTGAAATTATACCTCACTCGTCAGGAAGAAGTAGCATCAAGGATGAAAGGCTGTGGCCCTTCTTCAGCTGCATCTTCTTCATGAGCATGCTGCATTGCTGTGCATTGCCTTTAGTCTTGGGCTCGCTGATGCATCTGTTCCACCTTCATTTGTCATCAGTGCCCTGCAATGACTACACTTACTGTAGTTGGATCTATCTGTCACTCTTGCAATGAAGCTGAACTGGGAATGCAAGGCACAGAGCAGGTTCTTAGTAATTCCAGTAGTCAGCATTTGATTCACTCACAAATGACAACTTTGCATGCTGCCCCATACAGTGAGATAGAGAGCACTCTGACAATGAGGGCCATGGAACGAGCTCAACATGGAACTTTGACATGGGACCTATTCCAGTAAAAGCACCACCAGTCACACTACAAACAGACAGTGGGACATCGCAGGTGCTGCATAAGAATTGAATCTTTCTTCTCCCAGTCCCACATCAACTATAAAAGGAATGATCACACATAAGAGATTAAGCTCAGAGAGTGTCAAGTTCTGTACCTCTGTGGTCCTCCATAAAATTTGTGATTTGTGACCCATAGGTGCCTCTTTTAGGGTCACCTGGGATCAGTTCAGCCTCACAGAGTAGCCTATGTTCAATCTGCAAGGACCAAGACATGGTGAGAGTTGCTTGAGTCTTGCATTTATACCTCACCCAGTCAGGTACTGCATACGTTTCATATGCATGATGATGAGATTGCAAATGTCCTGAACCTGTACAAGGCAAGTGAGGGATTGATGAAAATGTCCCTTGAAGGCCTGCCCATCACTCACGAGTGGAGCTCATTTTGTGGCCCAGAAAGAAAAGCACTGACTCCTCCCACTTTGGGTGGGGTCACAACCATTTACCATTCGCAGGAAATCACGGAAGGCCATGCTTGGCCTGGTCATCGAAAACCTCGGCCCCTCCAATTCCCTTACTACTTGGCACTCCCTGGACACCCTATCACTACTGATGGTCCCACCTACCACCAACCAGAGTTGCTCTAATTCTCATCCTTATATTCTGAGCCTGATTTACCCATCCTCACTGTAATGATGTACATTCCTCCCATCGAGGCCACAGTGCTAGTGACACATATAACTAATTGCCCTCTACAGCATGCCATACCCTCCCATGTACTACTATCTACTACCCTTATATATCAAATCTCCTCCTACACTGTCTCCTCAGCATCCCAGGTCGCTGTGTCTGATTCCCCACATTTATTCATCCCACTTCCCAATACAACAGGACTAATCATGGTCCTCCTCCACTCTTGAACTTCACTACACAGACCTCCAGGACTGACCATTGTCCACTCCTCTCACCAACTAGAAAGGAACATCCTGGCTGATACCTGCTGAAGGGTTTAAGCTCAAAACGTTGATTCTCCTGCTTCTCGGATGCTGCCTGATGTGCTGTGCTTTTCCAGCACCACACTCTCGACTCTGATCTCCAGCATCTGCAGTCTGCACTTTCTCCTCCTGATATCTGACCAGACCCTGGACGGACTTCCATGTCGATCCACAATCCCCTGATTGATCACATTGGGTCTCCAGGGCCGACTGTGGCCCACAGCCTGGACTGTAGTGATATGGAGCTCCTGATCCTGAAAAACTCAAGCAGAAGACTAACTGTGTCCAAGCTTCTGCACTGTCAGCAAACGCTGCTGTTGACTGACTGTATTGGAAAGATACCAGAAAGGCATGAGGTTGTCATGAGGTTCCAGAGAGATGCAAAGAAAGTGTGTTCCAAGTGAGCAAGCAAGAAACTCAGCCATGTCGCCTGGTCCAAACTATTAGCTGAGTATCTGTTCCTGTCCGTAAAGTGTTCTTGCAGCACCAATCCAATGAGAGGTACCATTGCACTCCAAAGTGCAGCATTAAAGTATAGAAGGGTACAGTAAGTGGATCAGAGATGTGCTATGATAATACGGTTAGGCTGGCATGTGTCAGATGCTAATGTCTGTGGATATGGGAAGCATGTTGTCACTGTCTTGGAGCATGCCTGCTGATGGTCCAAAGGAGCAAGTGGCAAGCTGGAGTCACCCGGGACCCACTGTGGTGCTCTTGTTGGGAATTCTCGGCATCCAGTTTCTGTCCAGTGGGTTGTAAAATGACAGTGCAGTTCTATAGTAATGAGGATGATAATGAGCTATAGTTCCCATTAATAGGTATCTCATTGCTCACTAATAAGGATCTCGTCTCGACATCTAGGACTTGGTTGGAAAATGTGACTTGTTTCTCTTGATGTTGAGAAAGGCTTCGCTCAATATCTCGTGCAGTTCTCCAAATTTCTTGCCATAGCCTGTGCCACTCAGGGCCAGGGAAGAATCTGCCCAATGTGACATTGATGTCTATTGAGGTGTACTTACTGATGTACACATTTAATCATTGATGTACACTTATTGACATATACTAGCTTACTCATTGACATATACTCGTTGACATGTACTGGTATAATTATTGATGATACTCATTGATGTGTGCTGGCTTATTTATTGACATATACTCATTGTCATATCCTGCTTTATGTATTAACATATAACAATTGACATATACAGATTTACTCATTGACATATACCCATTGACGTATTTGGCTTAGTCATTTATGTATATGCATTGACAAATACTCATGTACTCATTGACATCTACTCATTGATGTATATTCATTGGCGTATACTGTTTGATTCTCATATGCATGCTGGAATACAGAGTGCATGCTTTGGCATCACAGTACGTGGTCTTCAAACTTCAAATCATAAACTTGTTTCTGTGTTCACAGAATAAGATGGCATCTCGGAAGAACAATTTCTGTTTAAGATGAAAGCATCATATGTCGAAATCAGAACTCCCCAAATCCCAGCGGAGGAAAATGAGAGGAAAGAAGATAAATATGAGCATACAAATTAGGAGCAGAAGTAGACAATTAGCTCCTCAAGGTTCGTCCTCCATTCAATAAGATCATAGCTGGTCTGTTTCTGTTCATAATTCCACATTCCCATCTCACCCCAATCACCCTTGATTCCTCTGCCCAATGGGGATCTGTCTGCCTCTGCTTTACAAATATTCAATGCTCTTTAAGGTGAAAGATGAGGGGGTGATGAGGACATTGTTTTCACTCAGATGGGGTTAATGCACTGCCTGAGGAGGTGGTTGAGAAGTGAGTCCTCATGGCCTTTAAAAAGTACTTGGATGAGCACATGAAATGTCATAACATTGTAGATTTAGAGTAGTTTTTATCAGTACAGACTTGATGGGCTGAAAGGCATCTTCTGTATGATTTGATGATTTTGTGTGTGTACCTCCACTTCCTCCCAAGACAGAGACTTCTAAAGTCACAAGGCTCTCTGACTGAAAATCTCTCCTAAAATCTGTCCTAATTGGTTGACACTTAATATTTAAACAGCATCCTCTAGTTCTGGACTCACCCAGAAGAGAGACACCCTTTTCTAATCCACCTTGTCAAAACCATTCAGGACTTTTTACCCTTCCATCAACTCACCTATCAGAATTCTCATCTTCAGTAGAAACAAGGCAAATCTTCCCAACCAATTTTCATAAGGCAACCTGTTCATTCCAGGTATCAATCTAGTGAACTATTTTGAACTGCCTCCAATGCATTTACGTCCTTCCCCAAGTTAGGAGACCAAAACTGTACATAGTACTTCAGAAATAAAACAGAAGTGCTGGAGAAACTCTGCAGGTCTAGCAGTATCTGTGGAGAGAGAAAAACAAGTTGTCCAATCTGGCTTCTTTGGAACAGTACGCCGGCTGTGGTCCAATCAATGTCCTTCTGAACTTTAGTCCAGTTCCTCTTATAATAAGTTATAGCATTCCAACTTTTTAAATGATTTGTTGTACATGCTTACTAACTTTTTGTGACTCATGCACTAGAACTCTCTGTACCTTGGAATTCTGCATTTTTTCTCTGTTTAGGTAATATGCTGCTTAGTTATTCATCCTGCCAGAGTGAACAACTCCATATTTTCCCACATTATAACTCAAACCTGCCAGATTTTTGCCCACTCACTCACTCATTCACCTAGTTTTTGTCTGGTTTCTATTTCCTATGTTCCCTTCACAGCATACTTCCCTATCTACCTTTGTGTCTTTCACAAGTTCAAAATTCTGACAGATTTTCTTTTACAAAAAGCAATACTACTTCCTAATGCAATCTGCAATAGTTGACTAACTTGAGAAGTTAAATCATTCAATTGAGTGAAATATGATTTGTTTTCAAGGTTAGTCTTAGAATCCCTACAGGCCCAAAAAGTCCACACCAACCCTCCCACCCAAACCATTACTCTATATTCATCCCTGACTAATGCGCTTAACTTACACATCCCTGAATACTATGGCAACCTTGCATGGCTAATTCACCTAAACTGCACATCTTTTGGATTGTGGGAGGAAACCCTCACAGACAAGGGGAGAATGTGCAAACTCCACACAGATAGTCACCCGAGGCTGGAATTGAACCCGGGTCCCTGGCACTCTGAAGTAGCAGTGCTAACCACTGCACCACCCAGTGTTGGTACTCTGTCATCCTGAGTTGGAATTCCCGTAGCCTTAGACATTTGTAACAGATATGTTTGCCCTGGATCACTTCTGGTTCTTGAAGCACCCACATTCTACAGTTACAAACATCTCTCTCTGTGTGCTAATTACATAAATGCAAATTTGTTAATTTTTAAACAGTCATGTAAAACTAATTGCAATTCTTAACTAGGATTTTTATATTTATTAAATGGTGATACCACATAGATTTAACAGTTTTGCACTCCTTAAAAAATGGCAAATGTATTAAGTATGTATATTAAAATTGTATTTATAGACCTTCCCTAACTCAGTGTGCTAAAGCAATCCCATATACGAAGCACTACCAACCAATTCAGTTTACCAAAATCTGAGATGCCACTCTTGTTTTTTGCAAAATGAGCAGTTTGGCTCTAGCAATTGGACAGGTATATTCCAGGTAGGCTCGGAAAAGCAAATGGATATCCTCCTACTGTACTTCGAGTTCCTATAATTACAAAATATCCAAGCTCTCCATTCTGAGCCAGTTATACTCAATAGATGACCATCTGCTGGGGAGTGGAGGAGGGAAATGATGGGTTGGAGAAGTTCCTTATGGAATTTATTCTTTCGATCCCTCCATCTCTCCACTTTTATTGTAGCCTCAAAAGCCTTCTCTAAATCATCTGTTCTACTTAGTTTTCATTATACTTTGGTAAAGCTATCGAGTCATAGAGATCGACAGGAGAGAAAACAGGCACTTGGTCCATCAGGATTGTGTTGGCATTCAAATTCTCATTTGGCTTATTTTGTTTGAGATGCTTTAGGACTTTTTTTGCTAAAAGTGCTGTATATAAAAGCAAGTTATTGCTATTACTGACTCTGCCATGCAAAGTGCTTGATTCTGAGGACCACCATTACAATGATAGGTGATGTTTATGATAGTGAAAGATGAAAAATAAGAAATGAATGAGCTTGTTCAAGACCATCGTTGGCAAAAACACAAGGAAACTTTTAAAATACTCCCTTGAGTTTTGATAACTTCCCTGTAAAGTCTGTAACTCTTGAAAGGTTATTAAAATTGAAGACAAATTACCTATAGCTTAATGGCAGTAATGAAGTCCAGTGTTTACTTAGGTTGAAATATTCCAAGGTCTGATTTAGCACTCTGTGTTGCCTTCTGTCAAAATGGTTCTTATTGTGCTTGAAACAATCCCCATGATAAATGCAAAATTTCTGATTCATTAATCACTACTACATAATTGAAGGAAAAATAAACCTGAAGTATAATTGTGAATGAACTAAAATGCCACTGGTAATTCTGTATTTTTCAAAGGTGATAGTGTGGCTTTGAATGGAAGCTGTTCTGCCTGCTTCATGTATCAAACTGCCACAGAATGGTAATGTGAGTTTGCACCTGTAGTCCCCCGACTTGCAAATTGTAAATCTAATTTGGGTCATTGGGAAGTTAGTGTGGCACAAGGATGTTTCCTTGGAGAGATCCAGAGAAAATATGGGGATGATTTAATTGGTACACATCTCTCAAGGCTCAAGTTAATAAGTCAAGATAAGACAATGGAGCAAGAGAAGGCTATTCAGCCCATCTAGTCTGTTCTACCATTCAATGAGATCATGGCTGATATTATAATCTTCAACTGTACTTTCCTACCTTTACCCCATAACCCGTACTGATTAAAAACAGTTACAAAGCATTATTGATTTTTAATGTCAGCTTAGTTGATGGCAATGATTGGGTCTTAGTGTGTTGCATTACAGAGACGAAGAGACAGCCTGGGTTTGAGTAAAGAATTGGGATACATCTCAAACCAATCGGTTCAGTTTCCACACAAAAGAAGGTCATTTGGGTGAAGTACAATGTTTGGCCAGGGCTGTTGTTGGGACACACAAGGCACTCCTCACATTGGACCTTGGGCTGTATTTCCACAAGTTCATTCCCAAACTTGCTCAGGTTTAAAGGTATCTGGCTGACAAAATGAGTTTCACAATTAGGCTCCCAGTGGTCCTTAGGTAAACTAGGTCAGAGGGTAGTCAGAGGAATGTGATCTTCAAGCTACCTTCAATATGCTAATTTTATGGCCTATCCATGTTGTGAAACCCTTACATTATGATCATCATATGCTGTTAAACTACCCCAGTTTTGTTTCTAATTTTTTTGATGTGATATGGGTATCACGACAGCATTTGTTACAAATGCCTAATTGCCCTTGGATTAATTGGCTTACTAAGCATTTCAGAGGACAATTAAGAGTCAACCACATTCCTGATGAAGGGTCTTTTGCCCAAAACGTCGATTTTCCTGCTCCTCGGATGCTGCCTGACCTGCTGTGCTTTTCCAGCACCACTCTAATCTTGACTCTAATCTCCAGCTTCTGCAGTACCCACTTTCACCACATTTCTGTGGGTCATCCATAGGTAAGGATGGCAGATTTCCTTCTTTATTGGTGAACTAGATGGGTTTTTATGTAAATCAACAATAGTTTATTGGTCACCAAATCAGAGACTAGCTTCCAATTCCAGAATTTATCATTGAATTATTCAACAACTGCTGGGAAAGGAATGATGGGATTTGTGCAACTATTCCCACAGCATTAGTTCCTGCATATGGATTGCCAATCCAGCAGCATTAGTATGAGGTTTCCACCAGAAACCATTGCTGGCAATATTCTAATTTGATGTTGTTTAAGAATTATTTATGCAAAACTATTGTACTGTCAATGACTAACAAACTCCCAGCTATTCATCTTCCTTGTAAATTATTTGAACTGCTAGTTTTAACCTGAGCAAAATAACCTGACAGTTTTGCAGATTCGGTTTCCTGTCTTGGAGAACAAGCCATCTGCATCCCTCACGCTTCACCCCGTGATAAAAGGGTAAATGTTATGAATCTCTGCACCATCCCATTTCCATTCTCACAAGGATTTTGTGCCATGTTCATGGATGGCTTCTAGTCACTGGGGACAAGAGAATCAATAGTAGAAGAGGGAATGATGGATCATCATAAGGGATGATCATGGGTCCAGAGATGGATACAGCTAGTGAGGCAGTAGGAGTGGGATTCATAGCTATGGGAATGGGAGAATGGTGAGGATCAATAACTGCTAATGGGAATGGGGATTAGCCTGGGGAAAGCATAGAGGGGAATTGATCATACAATCATAGAGTCCCTACAGTGTAAAAACAGGCCCTTTGGCCCATCAAGTCCATAGCGACCCTCTGAAGAGTAACCCACCCAGACCCATTCCCCTGCCCTATATTTACCCCTGACTTATGCACCTATCCTAAAGGTGATTTAGCATGGCCAATCCACCTAACTTGCACATCTTTGGATTATGAGAGGAAACCGGAGCACTCGAAGGAAACCCACACAGACGCAGGGAGAATGTACAAACTCCACACAGACAGTCACTCGAGGATAGAATTGAACCTGGGTCCCTGGCACTGTGAGGCAGCAGTGCTAACCACTGAGTCACCGTGCTGTCCCACTGAGCCTCCATTCCTCCCCTCTGATGATTAGGAGGGTTTGGGTGGTATAAATAAATAGGCATTATCCCACTTAAATATTTCTAGTCACCATAATGATGTGGGCACTGAAAGGAGGGAAAGATGTCATTAGACTGTTTGCATGGACATACTACAGGGATGTCCCTCTACCCCCACGTCAATTATCTCAAAATGGTCCTGCTCAGCATGTATTAGGACAACCTTCTAAGAACACGAAACAAATAATATAACGCTGGTAATCTGAACTCATTCAGGTCACAAATCCAGCTCTAAAATGATCTGACTGCATCTTTTCTCCTGGTTTCCAGATTACTGAGCAGAACCTTGTCTAATGGTCTTTCTGCAACCCCCCTGAAACATCTCCTGAAATTTCCTGTACATTGTCCTCTAGGTTACTGATTGTCCCGACTATTTCACTGCCAGCAGCTAGAAACTAGATGCTGCAAGTTCCCAAAATGAAACTCAGAGCAAGACGTGGCGACTCCAGTTCACTGCTTGCTCCTCCAGGCCTTAATCTTGGACACCCAAAGCAAACATCTCCAGACATTCTCCATGGACAGCACTACAAACACCCCATAGCCACAGACTTTGGCACTGACATGTGCCATATCTCATGTCAAAACGCGATCCACTTGCAGTACATGTGACAATAAGACCACAAGAAACAGGAACAGGAGTAGGCCATTCAGCCCTTGCAGCCTGCTCCACCATTCAACAGGACTACGGCTGATCTGATTTTCCTCATGTTCACTTTCATGTTCTTTCCACGTGTTCTTTGATTTTCCCCGCCCAATCAGCTTTGATTTTCCCGCCCAAGGACTCTGCTTTAATGGCTCTCTGTGGCAAGGAGTTTCAAAGACTCACAACACCCTGAGAGAAGGAACTCCTCCTCATCTCAGACTGAAATTGGGCCCCTTTAGTCTGAGACTATGCCCTCCGGTCCTAGACTCCCCCATGAGGGGAAACACCCTCTCAGCGCTTACCCTGTCAAGCCCTTTAATAATCCTGTATGTTTCAATGCTTCAGTCTTCTAAACTGCAGTAAGAGTCCCAATCTGTTTAGCTTTTGCTCATAAGACAATCCTGCCATATCAAGGATCATCCTTGACAATCCTCTAAATTGCCTCCAATAACATGATATCTTTGCTTAAATAAAAGGACCAAAACTGCTCACAGTACTCCAGAATGTGATCTCATCAACACCTTGTACGGTTGCAGTCAGATTTCTCTACTTTTATACTCCAACCCCTTTTAAGGGCCAACATTTCATTATCCTTCCTGATTACTTGCTCAGTCTTTGTACTAGCTGTCTGTGTTTTGTACACAAGTGCACCAAGTCGGTTTGTGTTGCAGCTTTCTGCAGTTTATTTTCCATTTAAGTAATATTCTGTTCTTTAGTTCCCCCTTCCAAAATGAACAACTTCACATTTTCCCACATTATGCTCCATTTGTCAACTTTTTGCCCACTTACTTAACCTATCACCACCGCTCTGTAAACTGTCTCTCTCAAAACCTACCTTTTCATCGGTTCTTCATACACAAATTTGGCTACAGTACATTCGCATCCTTCCTCCAAGACTATTTCCATATATTGTTAGCAGTTGCAATCCCTGTGCAACCCCACTAGTCACTGGTTGCCAGCCTGAATAAAGAATCCGTTATTCCCACTCATTATTTGCTGTCCATGAGCCAATTCTGTATGTGTGCCAATACCCTACTTGCAACAACGTGGGCTCTTATGACTTAACCTTTTGTGAGGTACCTTGTTGAACAAGTTCTGGAAGTCCAAGTACAACACATCTACTGATACCCCTCTATCCACTCCCATTGAAATTTTCTCAAAAATCTGTAATAAATTAGTCAGACACGATTTCCCTTTCATGAAGCCATTGCTGACTCTGCTTGATCAGACTTTGATTTTTCTCAATGTAACTTCTTTAACAATTGATTCCAATACTTTTCCAACAATAGATTTTAGACTAATCAATCTACAGTTTCCCGTTCCTTGCCTCCCTCTGCTTTTTGCATAGGAGTGTCACATTAGCAGTTTCCCAGTCCTCTGGTATCCTTACCTGAGGATGACCCACAGAAACATGGTTGGCTCTTAATTATCCTCTGAAATGCTTAGGGTAAGCCAACCACTCCAAGGGCAATTAGAGATATGTAACAAATGTTGTCAGTGATACCCATATCACATCAAAGAATTAGAAACAAAACTGGAGTAGTTTAACAGCACATTAAGATCATAATGTAAGGGTTTCACAATGTGGATAGGCCATAAAATTAGCATATCCATGCCACAAGACACATAGCACCTATCATTGAAGGCTACTTCAAGGCCTTTTGCACACAGGAACAGGCCCCCAGCTCACAGTTTGTACAGGCTGCATCTCAGGGCTGCTTGCTTGCTCCCTTAGCACCCATTCACTTCGGACCAACCCAATGCTCACAGCATCCCTGCATTATAGTGCATTGCATTTTTGCGTTTTTCCTCCTCAGCCGCACTAAAGAAGTTCACAGTAACTCTATCTTGTCTTTCATTTTAACATAGAAACAAAGCTAAGAAATGTGTCATAAAACCATAAGACATAGGAGCAAAAATTAGGCTATTCAGCCCATTGCCATCAGTCAATGGGGTGGATATGTTGCTATATAGTATCGTGCCAAGTCAATCATATACTTGCCAGACACATACACAACAAGCACACTGCATCTGCTTCAAGAAATTAGCCATGTCTCAAGGCCAAAGTAGACCTCAGTCTAGGGATCCTTGCACTGTAAGGGTGGTCTCCAGTATTAGTCAAGGGGCTTAGGCGCAGTTAATCAGCAGGGCAGTGTGGTCACCATTAGAAGAATTTATACCTCTGCGAATAGGACACAGTGCAACTCACTGGGCCCAGTGCAGCCAGTCTGGGGGGCCTTGGAAAGACAGTCCCACAAAGAGTAGAGGTTGTGGTATGTTAACATTGAAAACATAGTGGGAGGGTGGGAGCAGACGGGATTGGTAACTGTGGAGTAATAAGGCTTCTTGCATGAATGCCAGGACCTGAAAATTTCAGCATCCCCACAGTAGTGGTCCTAGTCGTCACTGGATAGAGCTAAGATTTCTCCTTATAGGACATAAGGATGCTACTACACAGCAACTCTCCACCCATTCTGCCCTTCTCAGCCCTGTTGTGGACCATTTTCTGCTGAAATGGGGGAAAGGGAGGACTGAATGAGGTGACATTGGGTGACACATCTGCTAGTGCTGGTGCAGGTGTGGAAAGGTGGTGAGTGTGTGAGTGGACAGTGCAGAGGCCATGCAGGGCTAGTAGAGTAGGGTGTTGAGATGGATGGGAGAAAATTTGGGAAGGTATTTCAAACAATGAAGAGAATGGTAGAACATGGTCTTTAATGGCAAATGGGTACAAATAAATAGTGAGTAGATAGAGATAGCACTGAGCAGCTGCCGGAACTTACCCCTGGGGAGCAGAGAGAAGGTCATTGAACTTATCCCACACTACGAGGCATTTCTCTAGACTGTTGAGACTGCACTGACCCAAGAGACAACTCTTAAACTAGCAAGTCATTTAAGTTCCCTTCCCTTTAATTTTGAAAGTAAACCAGGCTGCTGTGTCTCTCAGTTGAAAAAACACTGATGCTTACAATTAATTAGATATTTGTTGATATAAGTCTGAGGGCTATCATTATTGGATTGATGTCTACCTCCACAACACAATCGTTTTACAGTGGGAGGTGTGTACATTTGTAATATGATCAATAACTTCAAGTATTCTGGACCTATTCCTACCCTAGTCATTCTTTTATTCCTTTTATTTAATATGATCAATAACTTCAAGTATTTATAAAAATCTTAACTGTCTTTGATGTGGGGCTATGAATACAAATCTTTATTTTTGTAATGGATTCAGGACTTGAAGTGAATGTTTTTTTTATAAGAGATTCAATTCTTGAAGGAAATTAAATGTATTCAGTAGCTTTATTAATGAGATGATTTTTAAATATACAGTGAAGACTTTAATAGATACTTACAATTTTACTTTATTTCATCTCAGCATCATTCCTGATGTTTGACCATGGTGGATAATGGACGAATTAACAAGAGGGTGTAAGGGCAGAGGTGGGGATCGGTTGGGGGTGGGGGCGTGGGGGATTGCTTGTGTTGACTCTAATTTATGTTGGACTTATGATGTTAGGCATCTGTAGTCATGGGTTGTCATGAGTTAACATGGAGGGCCAACATGGAGGACAATGGGGTTAAATAAAGGGCATAGGTTGGCATAGAATGTATAATGGATCATGGTGGGATACCACCATGAATAGGACATGTTAGGTGCTTTTGGTGTGCAGATGTTTGAGGGGTGAGGGCTATAAAACCTTACTGTTTCTATTATAACTGAGATGAAAATCAGACTTTTCAAGGATGGACATATGGTCAAGTTTGTAGTCAGTAATTGTCCCAACTATGACAATTCAGCTTGGGAGCTATGACTCGGCCCAATATCGTTTATGACATGAGAATCACACACACACATAACTTGCAAATGTCAGAACTAGATGAACAAATGTTTGTTTAGCTACAACTTGGATGCCATGTCTCCCAGTCAGACCTGTTGTAGATCACCAATAGCTACACATTGTCAGCTGATGAGGCTTTAACCACTGAAAATCTTCCTTTATAAAAACTGAAAGAACTGCAGATGCTTTAAATCAGAAACAAAACCAGAAGTTGCTGGAAAAGCCCAGCAGGTCTGGCAACATCTGTGGGGAGAAATCAGAGTTAACGTTTCAGGTCTGGTGACACTTACTCAGAACATGAACTCGAAAATCTTCCTCTATTGTGGTATGACATGCAAATGCCCAGCACTTTAGATTATAATTATAATTGAAAAAAAGCAAGATGGTGTGTAATTGATTCCACTGTCAGGAATGCTATTGACAAAGATGAGCCCCTAATGTTTCTGAGTTCCCTGTTTCACCTCTTATGGCTGCTTTCCCTCTTTCCCAACTCCATCTGTACCTCAGTCCCTGAGATGATTGCTGGCCTTGGCATCTTTTCTAATAATTATAGCCCCCACTGAGCTGGAAGCCTCCCACTATTCCTTTATAGAGCCAAGGCATTCTTCCTGTACTGGAAATCCCATCCATCATCGTATTCAGGATCTTATGCATTACATCACCTCTGTGCTTCCTTCCTTCTGAAGGATTGTTGATGCATTTAGCATCCTTCAGCAGCACTTCCATAACAGTCTGAGATTTCTGACACAACTGACAGCTTCTCAGTTAACATTTTTCATGTAGTCTTATATGGGGAACTTCAGAGAATCAGAACATTTAAACATTTACTTCCCCATGAATATAAATGAGAGCTTTCACTTTTTCCGTTCTGCATTTAGAAATGATCTTTCTTCCCTGGGGCAAAACTTGGAGTTAACTGTCAGCGTTTGAATCAAGAGGTTGGAGTTTGAGTTTTCCTCTAATGACATATTGACGTGACTCAGACTGACACTCCACACCAGTTTGAAAGGAGTGTTGTCCTTCAGGTGACACACTAAACTGAGCTCGTTTGTTCCCTCTCAAGTTGTTGCTAAAGATCACATGGCATAAATTTAAAGAGCGGGAGTGTTTGCTCAACGTCCTGGTCAATGTTTTATCCTCGACTAACATCATGGTGTTATGGACCAGACTAGAGCCCGTCAAAATATTTTAAGGTCATCTCAAGGTTAACTTTTTCTTATTTTTAAACGCAAATGTAAAGTGCTGTGTTCCGGATGCCATGTGATTTGTCAGACTATTCGATGTTAAGAAAAACACAATTTATTTAAGCACTATAGTTCAACCCTTGGAACACATAAAGGTAGATAAATCCCCAGGACCTGATCAGGTGTACCCTAGAACTCTGTGGGAAGCTAGAGAAGTGATTGCTGGGCCTCTTGCTGAGATATTTGTATCATCGTTAGTCACAGGTGAGGTGCCAAAAGACTGGAGGTTGGCAAACGTGGTGCCACTGTTTAAGGAAATTTGGTAAGGACAAGCCAGGGAACCATAGACTGATGAGCTTGACGTTGGTGGTGGGGAAGTTGTTGGAGGGAATCCTGAGGGAAAGGATTTACAAGTATTTGGAAAGGCCAGGATTGATGAGGGATAGTCAACATGGCTTTGTGTGTGGAAAATCATGTCTCATGAACTTGATTGAGTTTTTTGAAGAAGTAACAAAGGGGATTGATGAGGGCAGAGTGGTAGACATGATCTATGTGGACTTCAGTAAGGTGTTCGACAAGGTTCACCCATGGGAGATTGGTTTGCAAGATTAGATCTCATGGAACACAGGGAGGACTAGCAATTTGGATACAGAACTGGATCAAAGGTAGAAGACAGAGGGTGGTGGTGGAGGTTTGCTTTTTCAGATTGGAGGTCTGTGACTAGTGGAGTGCCAAAAGGATCGGTGCTGGGTCCACTACTTTTCGTCATTTATATAAATGATTTAGATGTGAGTATAAGAGGTATAGTTAGTAAGTTGCAAATGACACCAAAATTGGAGGTGTAGTGGACAGCGAAGAAGGTTACCTCAGATTACAACAGGATCTTGATCAGATGAGCCAATGGGCTGAGAAGTGGCAGATGGAGCTTAATTTAGATAAATGCGAGGTGCTGCATTTTGGGAAAGCAAACCTTAGCAGGACTTGTACACTTCATGGTAAGGTCCTGAGAAGTGTTGCTGAACAAAGAGACAAAGATTCATAGCTCCTTGAAGTTGGAGTCACAGCGAGATAGGATAGTGAAGAAGGCATTTGGTATGTTTTCCTTTATTGGTCAGAGTATTGAGTATAGGAGTTGGGAGGTCATTGGTTAGGCCACGCTCAGAATATTGTGTGCAATTCTGGTCTCCTTCCTATCGGAAGGATGTTGTGAAACCTGAAAAGGTTCAGAAAAGATTGACCAGGATGTTGCCAGGGTTGGAGGATTTGAGCTATAGGGAGAGGTTGAATAGGCTAGGGCTGTTCTCCTTGGACCATCGGAGGCTGAGACGTGACCTTATTGAGGTTTACAACATCATGAGGGGCATAGATAGGGAAAATAGATAACTTCTTTTCTATGGGGTGAGGGAGTCCAGAACTAGAGGGCATTTGTTTAAGGTGTGAGGGGAAAGGTATAAAAGAGACCTCAGGGGCAACATTTTCATGCAGATGGAATGTGCTGCCAGAAGAAGTGGTGGAGGCTAGGACAACTGCAACATTTAAAAGGCAGCTGGATGGGTATATGAATAGGAAGGGTTTGGAGGGATATGGGCCAGGTGCTGGCAAGTGGAACTATATTGGGTTGGGATATCTGCTCAGCATGGAAGAGTTGGACTGAAGGGTCTACTTCCCTGCTATATATCTCTATGACTCTAAATAAAAATAAAAGAAAGAGGAATTTAGAATAACAGCTACTGGAAAACTTAACCGAATAATAGATACAATACCTATGACTAATTAACTGTTCCAACATCCCATAAACACACCTCTTGGTAAAAAACAAATTTAGATACAGATGCTTACATGCAGTTCTCCAATCCAGGAGGAAAAAACATCAAGAGAAGGTTCAGAGAGAATAGCAGCTAGGAATCATTCAATGAAGCTTCCAAATCTCTAGAGATCCCCAAAGGCTTCTGATGCTACTGAAAAAATCCAAGACCCAGAAATCCTGATCAGTGAGAGATAGCCACACCCATTCAGGCTGCTTCCATTGTTCCAACTGAAAAACTAAACCAAAGGCCTCACAAGTTGTTTACTGAAGTCATCTTCAGTCAGCTGTTTTTCACCTCTGCCTTACAACCTCTTTAAAAAAAAACCCTAGAGCAAAATAACCTTTCAAAGTGACAGCATCTTTTCAATGGATAACAGATTACCTGGTAGTTGCTATTTTGAGAATCTTACTACGTACAGATTTGCTGCAGCATTTGCTTACATTACACTAATGAATGAACTTCAATCAATTGGCTGTAAAGTATTTATAGATAGACCCCGTATTTTAAAAATGCTTGATAAACACAATGTTGAACAATACTGAGAAACAATCACAGTGGAGACATTTAAAAGGGGTCAAATACACAAGTATGAACAGTTGATGTCAGCTTTTTATAATCAGTCATGGGATGTGGGTGTCACTGGCTGGGCCAGCATTTATTGCCCATCCCTAGTTGCCCTTGAGAAGGTGGTGGGGAGCTGCCTTCTTGAACGGCTGCAGTCCACCTGCTGTGGGTTGACCCATAATGTTGTTAGGGAGGGAATTTCAGGATTTTGACCCAGCAATAGTGAAGGAATGGTGATATATTTCCAAGTCAGGATGGTGAGTGGCTTGGAGGGGAACGTGATGTTTTTCCCATGTATTTGCCGTCCTTGTCCTTCTAAGTGGAAGCAGTCGTGGGTTTAGAAGCTGCTGCCTAAGGATTTTTGGTGAATTTCTGCAGTGCATCTTGTAGATAGTACACCCTGCTGATGCAAGTGAGACATCCTTCATTCAATTGTTATTCAAAGTTTTTCATTTCTAAAATTATTTCCTGTACACTGTCTGCAGATGTGAAAAACCGCTTATCAGTCTTTCTCTCTCTCTTTCTCTCTCTTTTTCCTGAACTCAATTGCTTTTTGATAAAATGGCCCGGGGGTCTCTGTGATATATCTTCAGACCTCAGCCTCTGTCTGTCTGGGTCGGGGGTTTTACCAGCTATCCACACAGCTCCTGTTAAAATGGTGATGGATAGAAAGACAAAGAGAAGGATGTTGGGAGACTCATAGCTAGGATTTCACACCCAAGCATGTCCATTCTTGCAGTATGGTGGATGTTAAATGTTAGACTATTCAATCAAAAGGTGGAAGACATGACAGCGTAGCTCAATTCTATTTCCACCAGACATCACCCATTTCAGTGGACATCATTGGATAATAATCAGGTGCAGAAACCTACTCACTTTCCAGCCTCTTGATGTTAACTACATTGTTTTTTAACATGCCTTTTGGCTAATAAATCTGACTAACTCACATCAGGCTGGTGACGATTGATGGGCTGCTGTTTGGGTTGTAGCTGCTGGTCCTTTCCTTTCTCTACAGTTATCAAGCAGCCAGTATCCAATGTTCCCGGGCATTCCCAATGAGCATTACTGCCAGCAAAAGGTACAAATGCCTAACTAGTACTCCACAATAATTCTATTCCTTGCTGGATGTTCCCCATTCTAAATTATCTCTCAGAAGCACACATCCATCTTTCATATACAATTGCGGCTGGTGCATGAATAAGATCATAACAGCATAAGAAGTAGGAACAGGAGTAGGCCATTCAAAGCCTCCAGACTGCTCCACCATTCAATAGGATCATGGCTGATCTGACAGTCCTCATGTCCACTTTACTGCGATTTCCCCATAACTCTTGGTTCCCCAAATGATCAAGAATCTATCTATCATAGCCTTAAATACACACAAGAACTCTACCCCTACAACTCTCTGTGGCAAGGAGTTCCAGAGACTCACAACCCTCTGAGAGAATACATTCTTCCTCATCTCAGTCTTTAAAATGAGACCATGCCCTCCGATCCTAAATTCTCCCGTGAGGGGAAACACTCTCTCAGCATGTTCCATGTCAATCCCTTGAGAATCCTATATGTTTCAATGAGGTCACCTCTCAGTCTTCTAAACTCCAGGGAGTTGAGTCCCAATCTGTTTGGTCTTTGCTCATAAGACAATCACTCCACACCAGGGATCATCTCAGGGGATCATCTCTGAACTTCCTCCAATGAAATGATATCTTTTGATAAATTTCTTTAAGCAAGGGGGCCAACATTGCTCTCAGGCCTCCAGATGTGGTCTCACCAACACCTTGTACACTTTGAGTAAGACTTCCATACTTCTGTCCCAGCTCTTATACTCCAACCCCCCTTGAAAGAAGGGCCAACATTCTCTGAGCTTTCTTGATTACCCTTTGAACCTATGTGCTAACATTCTGTGTTTCAGGGAGAAGTACCCCCCAACTTCTTGGTGTTGCAGCTTTCTGCAGTTTTCCGCCATTTAAATAATGTTGTGTTCTCCATTCCAAAATGAACAATTTTACATTTTTCCACATTATACTCCATTCGCCAATGTTTTGCCCATGGAATATGTGGTTACAAATTAAAGGAGCATTTTCAGATCCAAATATGTATTCTATCACATACTTTTTGAGTTGCTCTGATATTAATGTGAAGGCTGCTTCCAAGTGAGAATGGTGTTGCAATAGGAAGGTGATGGAGATCCATGTCAGCATATCAGATTCTCCAAATGTAGCTTCCTTGAGGCAATCCTATCATAGAATCCCTACAGAATGGAAACAGGCCCTTTGGCCCAACAACTCCACATCTATTCTCTGAAGAGTAACTTACCCAGACCCATTCCCCTGCCCTATATTTATCCTGACTAATGCATCTAACCTACACATCCCTGAACACTATGGGCAATTTAGCATGGCCCAATTCACCTAACCTGCACATCTTTTGTGATTGTGGGAGGAAACGAGAGCACCCAGAGGAAACCCACACAGACACAGGGAGAATGTGCAAACTCCACACAGTCACCCGACGCTAGAATCGAACCCGGGTCCCTGGCACTGTGAGGCAGCAGTGCTAACCACTAAGCCACCATGCCACTCCAATAAGCTTAGACTTGCAGGTTTCATGTCTCCAGTCTGTGCAACCCACAACTCATTTCTTTCCAAAGGGCCAACATAGGACTGTAATTTGCAGAAGCTATGAGTTATTCAGGAAGGATGTAGCAGGAGCACAGACAGGGCCTAAATTTAGTGACACACCCATGGACTTACTGCTGCCTGCAGTCAGGAGGAGGAGGAAAGACATGGTTTTCCTCTAGGAAGGAAATGAGAAGTTTCTTATGTGAATTTGGTTAGATATATCTGAGGAGGTGAACAGCAAAAATATTGTCCTCCCATTTTGAATATAATGCAGCAATCAGCAAACATTATCAGAATTTCACATCCTGTAGCTCAAGTTGCTTCCACTTTCCATACTATGTTGTGGAGTATGTCTGTCACATTCCCCCTCACAGCTCATTTGAACTTTCAGCAGTAGCCAGCCTTCACTTTTAGGCATTTCACCATCTCTCCAATGATTCATCCACAGTTGCCAATCGGTCCAGTCCTTATGCAGTGGGATGCTTCCAATAGTCATCTTCACCAAATGGCTTGCATTCTTCTTGTCACTCATCAGTTTATTTCTTACCTCTTGTGTTAGAGAATACATAACAAAACACAAAGGAGAGGAAAGGATTAGAGATGATTCACGACTGGTAACCCTGCTCACAGATACAGCAGAGGACCACGTGGCGACAATTGGAACTACTGTGTCGTTTTCAACTGGAAATGAAGAAATAGTGAATTCATTTCATGCTCTTGCTATGATTCTCCCTTGCTGAGAAGTGATGAAGAAAGGTAAATAATCAGATGGGTCCGTACCGGGAGTTACCTGGCCCCTTCCTTCTGCTCTTCAATATTCTCCTCAAAGATGAACGAGGAATATCTTAATCCTCCTTCAACTGCAAAACTCTGTGCTGTGGAACGTTGTGCTGGCCACAGCATTCCACAATAATTCTCAACATTCCCTCTAGCACGCACAATCAAGGCATTGGGTATGCATCTTAATTATTCCTATAGCTTGCTTTGTGACACATTTGTTGGCTCTTGCTGTTATGCTCTTGCATCTCTGCAGTGGGATTCCTCACAGGTATCACATTTGAAGTGGGTATCCCTTTTCCTCTACAAGCCAGCTTTTAGGTCTTCTTTCTAGAGCTAGTGTGTTCTGGAATGTTGGACTGCCATGCTATGAAAGGATACGATCGCCTACGTGCAGGACAGAGGATTGGACACCTGCCTCGTCAGCCTGGACCAGGAGAAAGCCTTTGACAGGATATCACACAGGTATATGAGAGATGTTCTCTCCAAAATGCGCTTTGGGGGAGGGAATCTGCAATTGGATCAGACTGCTCTACACCAACATTGTCAGTGCAGTTTCAATCAATGGGTGGGAATCAGATAACTTCCCAGTCAGATCTGGAGTCAGGCAGGACTGCCCTCTCTCTCCTGCCTTGTTTGTGTGCTGCATAGAGCCATTTGCCGAGTCCATCAGGAAGGATGCGAACCTGAGAGAGGTGACTATTCCTGGCAGCGAGGGCCTGCAGGTTAAGGCCTCCCTGTACATGGATGATGTCGCCATTTTCTGCTTGGATCTGCTGTCTGTGCACAGACTCATGTGCATCTGTGACCAGTTCGAACGGGCCTCGGGGGCCAAGGTAAACCGAGGCAAGAGCGAGGCCAAGCTCTTCAGGAACTGGGCCGACCAATCCTCGATCCCTTTCACCATCAGGACCGACCACCTGAAGGTGCTGGGTATTTGGTTCGGGGGGAGCTGGGGCGTACGCCAGGTCTTGGGAGGAGTGTATCAGCAAAGTGAGGCAGAAACTGTGCAGATGGAAGCTACGGTCGCTCTCCATCGCTGGAGAAATCCTGGTCATCAGGTGTGAGGCACTGTCATTGCTGTTATACGTGGCACAGGTCTGGCTTATTCCCAGAACCTGTGCCGCTGCAGTCACCTGGGCCATCTTCCAATTTATATGGAGATCAAAGATGGACCGGGTCCGAAGGGACTCGATGTACAAAGATCTGGGCAACAGGGGAAAAAAATACCAAGGCCACCCTCACCCTGCTGGCCACCTTTGTGTGTGGCTGCATCAAGCTGTGCGTGGATCCCTGGTATGCAAACACTAAGTGTCACTACGTACTGAGATTCTACCTGTCCCCGGTGTTGCGAAGGATGGGCCTGGCCTCGCTGCCGCGGAACGCTCCGAGTAGTTGGACCGTTCCATATCACCTGTCCTTCGTGGAGAAGTTTATGAAGAAAAACACCTTTGACCACAAGTCCATCAGGAAGTGGTCAGCACATATGTCATTGAGACCCTTCCGGAAAAGGAGAGGGCGGATCCTATCAAGTGGTTCCCTGAGCAGACTGTCAAAGCCATTTGGCAGAATGCCTCATCGCCAGAACTTTCCAACAAGCACCAAGACATGGCTTGGCTGGTGGTGAGAAGGGCTCTGCCTGTGAGATCCTTTATGCACGCCCAGACTCACAGCCACACCGCACGCTGCCCTCGAAGTGGCTGCAGGGGGGACGAGACTGTCACACACCTCCTTCTGGAATGTGCCTACGCAGGAGAAGTCTGGAGAGGAATGCAGTGGTGTTTGTCGAGGCTCGTCCCAAGCAGCGCCGTGACGCGGGACTCCGTGCTCCACGGTCTGTTTCCCGGGACGCACACCGAGACCAACATCAACTGTGCCTGGAGGATCATCAACTCGGTGAAGGACACTCTCTCGGTGGTCCAAAACCTGTTGATCTTCCAGCTGAAGGAGTTGACCCCGACTGAGTGTTGCAGACTGGCACATTCCAAGGTCCAGGACTACGTGTTAAGGGACACGCTGAAGCTTGGGGCAGCTGCTGCCAAGGCGCGGTTGGGAAAGACCACTGTGTAACATCTGCCTGCCTAAAGAAGAACAGGGGGCCCACACAGTCATTTGGGCTCTGCTGACACCTCAGCAGAAGAGCTGGGTAATAAATGTACAGACTTATATATAGGAGAAATAAATTTCGATGTCTGCATGTAAAGAAATGTAATGTTTGCACAAGAATGGCATGACCAATTGTAAGGAGATCCAAACAAATTTATGAATAAAGTTTATTTTTGAAATAAAAAAAAATGAAAGGATAATGAGTTACTCCCAGGGAAAGCTCATGGAGAGCTGCATAAACCACCTCTTGTGAGTGGATATTGATGGATTACTATCCCTTTCTGCTGATACAGTTCACAGTTGCTGTGGGTGCTGTACACTTGTTAAGTGGATGGCCACCCAGACTTTTCAGAATCCAACAAATGTATGTGCCTGCTCATTCTGGCTATTGTTCTTACAGAGGACGTGTATGTTATAGGAGAGCGCACCACTGTTTACTCTGGTCACCAAATTCTGAGTGTGTTAACTGCTGATGATATTTTTGCAGTGATCTACTTCTGCAGACTATCCAAATCACCAATATGTAGAAAAACACATATTGCTCGTAAAATAGAACACATAACATCGAACAGTACAGCCCAGGAATAGGCCCTTTGGCCCACAATGTTGTACCAAACATAACGCCAACTTAAACTAATCTCTTCTGCCTGCCCTTTGTCCATATTCCTCCATTCCTTGCATGTTCATGTGCTTATCTAAAAGTCCCTTAAACACCCCTTTCGTATCTGCCTCTACCGCTACCCTTGGCAGTGCTCCAGATTCCTAACACCCTGTGTAAAAAACTTGCCCCTCACATCTTCTTTGAATTTTCCCCCTCTCACCTTAAATACATGCCCCCTAATATTAGACATTTCAACTCTAGGATAAAGATTCTGACCATCGACCCAACTAGGAGAAAGTGAGGACTGCAGATGCTGGAGATCAGAGCTGAAAAATGTGTTGCTGGAAAAGCGCAGCAGGTCAGGCAGCTGAAGAAGGGCTTATGCCCGAAAAGCTCCAGCTTTTCTAGCCTCTCCTTATAGGCCATACTCTCTAATCCAGGTAGCATCTTTGTAAACACCTTCTGCACCCTCTCGCAAGACACCACCTCCTTCCTGTAATGTGGCAATCAGAATTGAATGCAATACTCTCAGTGTGGTATGACCAAATTCCTATAAATTCCTATAAAGCTGCAAAATGACATCCTGGCTCTTGTACCTAATTTCCCGACCAATAAAGGCAAGCATGCCAAATACTTCTTTAACACCCTATCTACTTGTGTGGCTACTTTCATGGAACTATGGAGTTAAACCCCAAGACACCTCTGTACATAAGTGCTATTTAGGGTCCTGCCGTTAATTGTATACTTTTCCTTAACATTTGGTCTCCCAAAGTATAGCACCTCACACCTACCCGGGTTAAACTCCATCTGCCATTTCTCCGCCCCTATGTGCAACTGATCCATATCCTGCTGTAACCTTTGACAATCCTCTACACTATCCACAACACCACTGATCTTTGTGTTGCTTGCAAACTTACTAGCCCACCCATCTACATTTTCATCCTAATCATTTATATATATCCGAAACAGCAGAGGTCCCAGTACTGTTCCTGCAGAACACCACTGATCACAGACCTCCAGCCAGAAAAACATCCTTCCACCACTATCCTCTGCCTTAGATTAGATTCCTTACAGTGTGGAAACAGGCCCGGAGCACCCGGAGAAAACCCATGCAGACACAGGGAGAATGTGCAAACTCCACACAGACTGTTGCCTGAGATGGGAATTGAACCCAGGTCTCTGGCGCTGTGGGGCAGCAGTGCTAACCACGGAGCTACCGTGCCACCTTCTTTGGGCAAGCCAATTCTGAATCCAAGTGGCCATCCGTTCTGTAATGTGGTGATCCGAATTGAACACAGTGCTCTAAATGTGGGCTAACCAAAGACTTACAAAGCTGCAACATAACCCTCCTGACTTTTGTACTCACTTCCTCACCATTAAAGGCAAGCGTGCTATACACCTTCTTTACGACGAATCATGACTGACTCTGGCAACCTGATTGCACTCATGGAATCAAATTGATTTCAGTGAAACTGGGGAGTCATTGTCTTGTAAGTGGTTGATGATCTAGTTTCTCTTTGCTCTGAAATTAACCACACACTTGAATCCAGCCCATTTCTTCATGATTCTACCAACTGACTTGTGCATTGATTTTGAAGCTTGATAATATTATTACTAGAGATGCATTACAGTTGACTCATGCTTTATGTAACCACTAATAAAATCACATTTTGTGCAGTCAGAACTTTACTTTCAATGCTTCATTTTGTCATGATGACAGAGGAACTCCAAAGCACTTAAGGGCATCTTGAACTTCTAATTACCCTATATGTTTTTTTTTAAGAAAAGTACATACAACCTAAAGACACATTGCAAATAAATTCAGTGAGGGAGGGGGTGAGACTGGAACGTCACACCTGATCAGATGTCAAGGAAGCATAGAAGAAAGGACTTAAAAAGGAACAGATGCACTGGAAACTAAACTGTAATCTCCTGGTTCACATATAGATTGTGGATACGATGGGATAGAAAAACAGCAGTCTGGGAAGAGAAACGTTTTGTGTCTTCCCTTTTGAAGAATTCGCAAGTGCAGGGGTTAAATGTCAGTTCAGTACTGGTCTGCGTGTGTGCAAGTGGAAGAAAGTTTACAAGTCACCTGGGAATCAGGGGTCCTAGCTTAAGTTTGAGCACTACAGTGCTGTGGACAACACATTCAAAGAACCACTCACTGGTCACTACGGCATCACAGCTAAATGATCTCTTGCTGGGATTGCTGGGAACCAGCATGACAGTTAAATGGAATCAGGACCAAAGAAGAACTATCTTGCAGTGCATGCTGCCAGCCAAACATCATTAACAGGAAACAAAACCAAAGAATATCAATCATACCCAAAACCAAGAATCCTGAAACTGACTGCTTAACTATCAACAGCGACTATCTACTCTTCATGAACAACACAGAGACTGACTAATATATCTTTTAACTTTAATTGTCTTTTTTAGATTCACTTCTTATTTCTAACTTGTGTGTATACATACAGCATTAATATTTCTTCTCAAGTTTCGTAATAATAAATAGACTCTTAGTTACCTCAAGAAAGCCTGGTTAAATTGGCTGCTTTTGAAACATGAATTCTTTGGTCTGTGAGATAACTGCACAGAGGCTGGGTCCCGTCACCAAGTCACCCTTTATTTTCGAGTGCACAGTGCACTGGCTATGGCTAGACAGCTTGGAGTCAGTGTTCAACTCAGGAGATTCTAATCTCATGATTTTACTTTTTTTTGAACCCCGACACTCCTGTTAATTTTTTTTAGCGCTTATTATGTTTTTTATCCCCCAGCACCCATGTTGTGTGTGTGCAGGTGTGAGACACAGTGAGAGACACAAGGTGCACAAATCTTTATTCAGTTTCCACCACCAGGAAGATAGGAAAACACCCGAGTGGCCATTGACAAGCAGTGCCCTTCACAAAAGGCAATGCTGTGTGATCAAACAGTGAAGGGGAGGGCAGGGATAAAATCAAAATAATCACATTGAGTCCAGGCACCTGGTGAACAGCGGGGGCAACCAGTAAACTCTCTCAAAGGAGCTCCAGCGGTCAAGCACCAGTTGGGCTCTATCCCGGCGACTCCGAGTTTCCTCGACAAATTCCCAGAGTTCCTAGAGGGGGATGAGGGGGAGATCGGTGGGGGGCACCTGGGACTCAAAATTGTCACTGGAGACAGGCTCTGCGTCGTCCCCAGTGTCCACCACCGATCCAGAACCCTCCTCCGGGAAGTCACCCTCGGCTACCGACCCCTCCCCCACCAAGAGAAGGGGGGCTGGTCCGGCGCCGCCAACTGGCCTCAAACCCCCGGCGACCCCACCCCCAGGGTCACCGGCAGTACCTTCCTCGGCATACCCCTTCCCAGAACGCCCAGAGTTCGGGTCATCAGGCGGCAGAGGCTCAGGGCCCTGCTCCTCTCCCGACACCGGGACGCCCGGCTCCTCTGGGAAAAGGTCCTCCCCCAGGGCCAAGGCCCCCGGAAAAACATTCTGGGAGGGAGGAGTGAGGATAACACTCCTCCCCTCCACTGCTCGACGACCCAGCAGACAGTTCACTGTTGTCGCCCGCACCACGGCCCGTGTGGATTTTAAAGTCCTCCCCAGGGGCCGGTGGAATTACGGCAGCAGGAGGTCCCACTGTAGCCCCTGGGGGTTTGGACAGGCTCAGGTCGCGGTGCGGGACATGCAGGAGGCACCATAGGCTCATCCCCTGGAGAGGGGCAGCGCCACCAGCACCTCTTCCCCAGAGAGGCAGGGAGAAGTTTATGGGCCTTCCCCTCCCTGCCCATTTTGGTGGTCATGGGGCTTGAGGTCCCACCCCTCTCCCCAGCTTATCCCAGAATATTATTGGCTGGGGGAAGGCAGAGGGCACGGCCAGCTATGTCACTTCCTGCTCCACCCCTGGTTTATCAGGTGATAGTTGGCAGGGCAGGGTGGGGCCCAGTTCCCTCTCCAGGGCCCAAAGACACAGTTGCTGCAGGAGGTGAGGCAGTGGTGGTTCCCTGCAGGTTAGTACTAGGGTGTGGCTGGGCTGGGCTCAGGCTCGGGGACCCCTGGGCCAGATGTTGTAGCCCCAGGAGCAGGTGTTGAAGCTCCAGGGGTTTCTGTAACGCGGGTGGAGGTTAGGTGTGGGATCAGTGGGTGAGGCAGGGCCAGGATCAGTTACGGGTTTGGGGGTCAGGGTGCCCGTGCTGGGGTGACACTGGCATGGCTGTGGGGCCATTGTCATGCTGGTGCGGGGCAGGTCGTGGGCTAGTGTAGGGGAAGGTGACAGGGTGGTCTCCCCCTGGGCGGGCCTGGCACGTTGCGTCTTCCTGAGTGCCTTCCGGCCGGCCAGACGCTCACTCCCCTCCCTGCCAGAGGCTGAGGCATTGGAAGCCTCTGGCTTAGGCCCTGCTGCTGGGGCTTGTGGTGTTGACTTTGGGGGAGGGGGAGTGTGTGTGGTAGTGCCATCCTCAGCTGTTGGTGTGGGCTGGGCAGCCTTCTGGATGGGGCAGTTTCTTATGTGCCCCACTTCATGGCACAGGTGGCACCGCATGCTGTCCGCTGTCCAGAAGATGCGGTAGGCTGCGCCCTCGTGGAGGAGGGTAAAAGAGCCCTTGGTGACCTCCTCCCGAGCCAGCCAAATGAACACCTGGCTTCGGAAAGAGTATACGTGCCGGAGGGCAGGGTCCTTGAGACCGAGCAGGAGCGGTTGAACACCTGACCGGATCTCCCCCAAGGTGTTGAGGTGGGGAAGAAGGAGCTCGCTGGCAATGAAAGGCAGGATGTTGGAGATCACGACCCTCTGGGCTGTAACCTCCAAAGGGTGGATGGGCAGATGTGTCCCACCCACAGTGAGCCCCCTCTCCACGGCCAGGTGGACCACCTGCTCGGTCTTCAGGAAGAAGACAGCCTTCCTGTACATCCAGGCCGCAGCGACGATGGCCAGTGGGCCGACCACATGGCCTTGCTGCAGGCCTCGATGGTCATAATGGTGTGGTGATAGGCCTTGACCCCAAGGTGTTTAGTCAGGTGTCTGAAGGGGGATGCGGTTGCAGCCGGGGTTGGGACAGCCGAGCCTAAGGCAGCGGCTTCCCCGGCGTAGGTGCAGCTGGGCCCTGCGACCTTCGGGCTTGCCATACTCTGCTGCTGGAAGTTGGTAGGCCCCAGGCAGCAGCGGTGGAGGTGGGCCTCTGGCAGCATCAGTGGCGGAGGTCCTGGGGAGGTGCCCAAGGCGAGTCCCAGGCAGCAATGGTGGAGACTGGCCTCAGGTAACAGCAGCGGTGGGGGAAGGCCTCGGGCGAGTCCCAGGTAGGCCCTTGGTCACAGCGGTGGGGGCAGACCTGTTGAGGCGGGTCCCCAAGGCAAGTCCCAGGCAGCCCCACAATTTAGTCCAGGCAGCAGCAGTGGAGGTGGGCCTCTAACAACAGCGGCAGTGGTGGAGGTCCTGGGAGGGGCCCAAGGAGAGTCCCAGGCAGCAGCAGTGAGGTAGGCCCCAAGCAGTAGCAGCTGAGGCAGGTCAGGGTGGGTTCCCAGAGACCAGCAGTTGGGAGTGGGCCCCAGGTCAGCAGCAACACTCCCTTGACCTGGGTGAGGCCCAGGCTGCAGGTCCAAAAGCAGGCCCAGGACTCAAAGCTCCCACCTCCTTATGCCTCTTCCTCCTTCCTCTTCTCCCTCCTCCTCCTCTTCCTCCTTCCTCTTCTCCCTCCTCCTCTTCCTTCCTCTTCTCCCTCCTCCTCTTCCTCTTCCTTCCTTCCTTCCTTCCTTCCTCTGAGTGTGGGGCAGCTGGTCCAGGGACACTCCCCTTCCTCTCAGACACAGTCAAGGAGAAGAGTCCTTGCACGCACACGCACACGCACACTGATCCAGCTCCCTCAGAGACAGCTCTGAGTGAGGTGCACGAGTAAGAGACACAAGGTGCACGAATCTTTATTCAATTTCCACCACCAAGAAGAAAGGAAAACACCCGAGTGGCTAGTGACAAGCAGTACCCTTCACAAAAGGGCAATGCTGTGTGATCAAACAGTGAAGGGGAGGGAAGGGATAAAATCAAAATAGAGTTGGGGGGGGGGGGTCTCCTGGTTTTTTTTCTTTTATAAATTTTTTTCTATTTTTTTCTTTGTTTTTTTTTGGTGTTTTTTCTTTTAGGGAAAACACCCGAGTCGCCAGTGACAAGCAGTACCCTTCACATCAAAGGGCAATTCTCCTGTTTATATCCTTCTCTTTTTCTTCTTTTTTATTTTTTTTTCTTTGTTAGGGCAATGCTGTGTGATAGCACTCCTGTTCATTTTTTTCTTTTTGTTTTTTTTTCCCCCACACTACCGCCTAACCGCAGTAGTGCTTATTTTCTCCCCAGTACCCTTGGTGTGTGTGTGTGTGTGTGTGCAGGTGTGAGACACAGTGAAAGACGCAAAGTGCACCAATCTTCATTCAAATTCCACCACCAGGAAGATAGGAAAACACCCGAGTGGCCAGTGACAAACACTGCCCTTCACATCAAAGGGCAATGCTGTGTGATCAAAATAGTGAAGGGGAGGGTAGGGACTAAATCAAAATAGAATTGGAGGGAGAAATGATGCACTCCACTCCCTGCGGCGCCACCTCTCCCTGAACAACTCCAGGGTGTTGGTGGACACCGCGTGCTCCTTCTCCAAGGACACCCGGGCTCTAACATAACCGCGGAAGAGGGGCAGGCAGTCGGCCCTAACGACCCCCTCCACGGCCCGCTGCCTGGACCTGTTGATGGCCAGTTTGGCCAGGCCCAGGAGCAGACCCACGAGGAGATCTTCAGACCTGCCCTCCTTCCTCCGTACCGGGTGCCCAAAGATCAGGAGCGTGAGACTGAAGTGCAGCCAAAAACAGAGGAGAAGGTTTTTCAGAAAATCAAAAAAGGGAGTGCAAGCGCCCACACCCAATATA
>NC_057728.1:10851817-10852841 GCF_004010195.1 Chiloscyllium plagiosum
CTTCTTCTTCTTCTTCTTCTTCTTCTTCTTTCCTTCCTTCCTTCGGCGATAGCGGAGGAGAGTCCCAGCACACAGACAGTTACTCACTCCCGCCGGCGCGCTGCAGGAGAGTCCCTCCCCTCCAAGGGCCGGTGCCTCTTCCCCAGAGAGACCGGGGGAGATTTATGGGCCTTCCCCTCCCCTCCCCGCCCGCCTCGGTGGTCATGGGGCCCGGGGTCCCTCCCCCCAGCCTTTCCAGGAATACGAATGGCTGGGGGAAGACAGGGGGCGTGGCCAAGGTGGGGAGGGCCAGCCGTGTCACTTACTGCCCCGCCCTGGGTTTATCAGGTGAGGGCGGGCGGGGCAGGGGTCCGGTTCCCTCTCCGGGGCCTGGAGACACGGTCGCTGTAGGAGGCGGGCCAGCGGTGGCCTCCCCCAGGTTAGTGCCAGGGCGTGGCTGGGTTGGGCAAGGCTCAGGGGCCCCCGGGGCAGGTGTCACGGCGCCAAGGTCGGGCGTTAAAGCCCGAGGGGTTTCTCTATCGGGGTGGGGGGTGGATGTGGGGTCAGCTGGGTTAGGATCAGGTAAGGGTTCGGGAGTGTGGGGGTCAGGGGTCCCGCGCCGGGGCGACGCTGGCACGGCCGCAGGGGCATTGTCGTGCCGGGGCAGGGTAGGTTGTGGGCTAGGTTCCGGGGAAGGGGATAGGGTGGTCTCCCCGTGGGCGGGCCTGACGCGCCGCGTCTTTTTCTGCGCCTTCTGGCCGGCCGGACGCTCACCCCCCTCCCTGCCAGAGGCTGAAGTGTTGTAAGCCTCCGGCTTCGGTGCCGGGGCTGGAGGTGTTGGCTTCGAGGGAGGGGGAGTGTGTGCGGTGGCACCACCATCAGCCATTGGTACGGGCTGTGCATCCTTCTGGGTGGGGCAGTTTTTCCTTATGTGCCCCACCTCGCGGCGCAGGTGGCACCGCACGCCGTCCGCCATCCAGAAGGCGCGATAGGCCGCGCCCTCATGGAGGACGGTGAATGAGCCCTCGGTGACCTCCTCCCGGGC
>NC_057728.1:10853446-10855131 GCF_004010195.1 Chiloscyllium plagiosum
CCAAGGCGAGTCCCAGGCAGCGGTGGTGGAGGCGGGCCTCAGACAACAGCAGCAGTGGAGGCAGGCCTCTGGCAAGTCCTGGGCAGGCCCTTGGTCGCAGTGGTGGGGGCAGACCTGTTGGGGAGAGTCCCCGAGGCAAGTCCCAGGCAGCCCCAAAATTGAGTCCCAGGCAGCAGCAGTGGAGGTGGGCCTCTAGTAACAGCAGCAGTGGTAGAGGTCCTGGGAGGGCCCCAAGGCAAGTCCCAGGCAGCAGCAGTGATGTAGGCCCCAAGCAGCAACAGCTGAGGCAAGTCTGGGCAGGGTCCCAGAGACCAGCAGTGGGAGTGCTGGTCTCTCCTTCTCCTTTCTTCCTCTCTCTGTAGGGCAGCTGGTCTAGGGATAGTCCCCTTCAAGGAGAGTCCTTGCACATACACTCACAATAGGCAAACACCCAAGTGGCCAGTGACAAACCCTGCCCTTTCTCCTGGTTTTTTCTTTTCTTTTCTGAGTTGGAACACTCCTTTTTTTTTCTTTTTTTTCTTTTTTTTTACCCATTGTGTGAGACACAGTGAAAGACACAAAGTGCACCAATCTTTATTCAAATTCCACCACCAGGAAGATAGGAAAACACCCGGGTGGCCAGTGACAAACACTGCCCTTTCTCCTGGTTTTTGTTTTTTCTTTCTTTTTTTTTCTTCTTTTTTTTAACCCCCACACTACCACCTAAGTGCGGTAGTGCTTATTTTTTCCCCAGCACCCATGGTGTGTGTGTGTGCAGGTGTGAGACACAGTGAAAGACACAAAGTGCACCAATCTTTTATTCAATTTCCACCACCAGGAAGATAGGAAAACACCCGGGTGGCCAGTGACAAACACTGCCCTTTCTCCTGTTTTTTTTTATTATTTATTTTCTTCTTTTTTTTTCTTTTTTTTTTCTATTCTTCTTTTTTTTCCTAGTGAAAGACACAAAGTGCACCGATCTTTATTCAATTTCCACCACCAGGAAGATAGGAAAACACCCGGGTGGCCAGTGACAAACACTGCCCTTTCTCCTGCTTTTTTTTTCTTTTTTCTTTTTTTTATTCTTTTTTTTTGTCTTTTTATTTTCTTTTTTATTTAACCCCCTAACTGCGGTACTGCTTATTTTATCCCCAGCACTCATGGTGTGTGTGTGCAGGTGTGAAACAGTGAGAGACACAAGGTGCACAAATCTTTATTGACCTGTTTATGGCCAGATGCTCCTGTTTATAATTTTTTTTTTTTATTAACCCCCACACTACCGCTTAACTGCGGTAGTGCTTAACGCTTCTGTTTATCTTTTTTTTTCTTTTTTTTTAATTTAACCCCCACACTACCACCTAAGTGCGGTAGTGCTTATTTTATCCCCAGCACCCATGGTGTGTGTGTGCAGGTGTGAGACACAGTGAAAGACACAAAGTGCACCAATCTTTATTCAATTTCCACCACCAGGAAGATAGGAAAACACCCGGGTGGCCAGTGACAAACACTCCCTTCACATCAAGGGACAGTGCTGTGTGATCAAAACAGTGAAGGGGAGGGTAGGGACTAAATCAAAGTAGAGTTGGAATGTCACCCCTTTTATTTTATTTTTGTTCTTTTTTTTTTCCCAGATCCCCGAGAGAAAGGGGGAGGACTCCTGCGTAGAGAGCCCTCCACTGGGGAACAATTCTGTTTCTTTTTTTTTT
>NC_057728.1:10855154-10893291 GCF_004010195.1 Chiloscyllium plagiosum
AATTTCCACCACCAGGAAGATAGGGAAACACCCGGGTGGCCAGTGACAAACACTGCCCTTCACATCAAAGGGCAGTGCTTCTTGTGTTTTTTTTTAACCCCCACACTACCACCTAAGTGCAGTAGTGCTTATTTTATCCCCAGTACCCATGGTGTGTGTGTGCAGGTGTGAGACACAGTGAAAGACACAAAGTGCACCAATCTTTATTCAATTTCCACCACCAGGAAGATAGGAAAACACCCGGGTGGCCAGTGACAAACACTGCCCTTTCTCCTGGTTTTTTTGGTTAGCTAAGGCTTTCCTGACTTGCCCAGATTTAACAGCTCCAATCAAGAACCTCGTAGTTAACAAGGTCAACCTGGCCCCAATAGTACAGAGTGGGAGAAAGATCCCACAAGGAGGGTTCCTTTGTAAATTTACTCACTGAGGGGCGTGTGAATAAAGAAGGGGAGTGAGCTTCTTTTTCCTCTCCTATGAGCTTGAGAATTTGGGATATCCTGTTTAGATAGTAATAACTTGGGGAAACTCACTTGGAATCTGGTCATAAGACATTAAAGAAAAAAAATACTTGTCATCTGCTTTGTATCCCAACCAGAACTGGAATTAGGGAATTACAAGGATTGTTTCTGATACAGCATGATTATGAGGGAATGGCTCATGACAAGGAAATGAAAGAGAATGAATTAGGAACTGGCAGAATACAATGGTCATTTATTTGATAAGAAGACTTGGACCAATTTTATACTGCCTTAACTGTAGACTAGATCTCACTTTTGGTATACCTAAAATATAAGATTCAGTATAGAGTTCTCCATCACAATGATGAAAGCACAACTGAGCAGCTGCTTTTATTTCGGTGATTAGTTGACAAGTAAGGAACGCTTACATAGGTACACTGGTGCATTTAAAAATGCAATGTCATACAATGCTGAGAGGATGGTCGTTGAAGCTGATTTCTGTGGTTGAGACCTTGGACTTGCTGTTTTTCGAATACAAGATGCATGCCCCACATGACGAGAAAGAATTCAAGCTTGCACTTGCTTCAACTCAATACTGGTAATCCTGGATCCAACTCTAAATGTAAACACTTACTTTTCATGTTTTGGGACATCAATTTTCCACCGAAAATATTTAATAAGGCATAACCTCCAAGACATCCATGAAGATATGCTCAGTACACTTACAAAACAAATAGATTGTGATCGGCTTGTTTTTCTCCTGGTACTTTAGAAACATTCTGATGATAATGAGCTTTGATGTAATAAAATGCAATTGCTGTATCTACAATTTTTCAGTCAAATGACTATCTTTGAAATCTGCAAAGACATCTAAACTTGTTTGGAGATGCTCTTAAAGTGCATTGTTGTTCAGATATGATCATGCAACAAGATAATATGGGCACCCACAGCTGAAATAATCGAGGAAACAAATCTAACCCTCATCTGCTGAGGCAAAAAAATGGAGGTTGATGTAAAAGCATCAAGTGAAGGCATGTTAGGCACAGTTTCAGCTGTGTAGAAGATATGTTGGCAATGATTTTTCAACTAATAGTTCTGTAATTCCTTTTGAAAGTGCAAGTACACAATTCCTTTTTTTTTCCGTAAGGTATGTGGAATGTGGAGCATATTTTAACTGACATTTTTGCATAACTCTCAAATTAAGAATAATTTATCACATATTTTCCTCCTTCATCATCTTCATTCACCTCCCAAAGGATAGAATGCAAAACAAGCTCCTTTTATTATGTTTGTAGGGCTTATTGAGATCTATCTCATCACTCTGGTCCTAAAGCTGATTGACTGGATTCACTAGTGCAAACACCAGCCTGAGTTAAGAGGGATGTTGCAAATACTTCAAGTTCTAATATGTTCCACCAATTATGAGATTATTTGAAGAATGTAAATGTTATAGAACAGGAAGTATTAAATTCAATCTCTCCAGCAGAGTTGTGCGATTTGGTGTTTATATAGATTGTTGAAAGACCATTGATGAAGTAACACAGAACAGATTTATTTGGAAATTGGCATGTAGTATTAAAGGGATGGCAGTAACTTGCATATGCAATTAGTTGAGGGATAGGAGGCAGAAAATAACAATGAATGGAGGTTTTGCTGATTGCAGAGAAATATACAGTAAAATTCTACATGGTCAATATTAAAGATCATTCCTTTTCTTAATATGTATAAATGACATGGCCTTAGGAATAAGGAGTACTAGTTATATCTATTTCTCTACGGATTACATAGAACTTTCCTTTTTACAGTCCTATTTGGGTCCCTCCCCACATGTCTTTCTCTGGAATGTCAATGACATTACTGGTGCCACTTCCATCTCTTGTTGGAAATCAGAAAAATTCATCAATTTTGCTTCCGATGTCCACCCTGGTTTCACTTTTATCGGGACCACCTCTGACTCTTTCTTCCACGTCATTGCTTCCATTGCAGGGTGTAGGCTAGCTACCAGTATCCACTACAAACCGACTCCCACGGTTACCTTGACTACACATCCCGAGAGGACTCCTGCAAGGATTCGATTCCAGAATCCCAGTTTCTCCATTTGTATTGCATCAGTTCTGATGATGCCACCTCTAATTCGCCTCTGAACTATCACCTCAGATATTTCATCATTTACCAGAGAAAGGTTTTTCTCTATTTGCTCCTTAAAATACCCCTTCATATTCTGAATACCACTATTGCGTCTCTCCATTATGCTTTCAGAACAATTCTTCCCCCACAGCTAATATCCATTGCTGTAACATCTCTCCAAGGCTTTTGCATCCTTATGTAAGTGTATCTTGGGCCAGGCCCTCCAGCTGAGGCTATACCAGTAATTTGTAAAGGTTTAGCTTGAATTCTGGACAGTGCTAAGTCAGGGGCATTGGGCAAGGAGGGCTTTTTCACCATGGGGGTAGGTGGCGGATACGTTGGTGGGACAAAGCAAATGGACGGCTGTGTTTTGAAATCCAGACAGGGAGGAAGGGGAGGGAAGCTATATTTTGTTATGTATCCTTGAAAGTGCGAAGGCAAGTACTTTCTATATTACCACCTTTTCCTTCTGCTGGAAGGATTATACTGAAAGAGCTAAGGACAGTTTCATCTAGGAAAGTTTTATTAGAATAAATATAAGTAGCAGAAAAGAGTAACAGTGAATTATATTCAGGACGCAAAGAGTGAAGACCAATGGGTGAGTAATAGAAACAAGGACACAGTCTAAACTGCACAATCAACAAAATAAGGGAGGGCCTTAGATGGACATGAACAGCACCTGATGTTTCTACTGTGGGAATTAAGTTACGTTGGTTCATGTAAAGATGCAAATTGATCAGATTTGAAATTGGCCATCGGACGTATGACTTACAAAGGTTAAGAATTTGTAGGATTATGCCAGAGTTCCATCTTAGAATGTTTGAGACAGAGTCTCCCCCAGATTGCAACCTAACCCATGTCTCCTACTGGTTTGTCAAGCTGAACATTACCATTTGAAAAATAAACAAAATGTTATCCTGTGCATCCAAACCCCTCTATGAAATGGGCAAGGTAACATTGGGTAAGATTAAAATTAACAAGTGCAATTGATCCTTATGTATCTGGTTGCATATTGTGGCATGCTGCTAAATTCAGCACTGATCTACCCTCCATAATGCACTGGGCAACGCCCCTATTTTCTGAACCTGCCACCACTCTCCGTAGGAGATACAATTTCCATCCAGCAGGGAAACTGTGTTGAAATGTATCTGCCTATGTCACCAGTTGGTCTGTATACCCCAGAAGCATGCTACTATTTTAATGTCAACAAAACAGAATTTCAGAAACTGGCAATCAGAAACAAAGCCAGAAAATGTTAGAGAAATTCAGCAGTTTTAGCAGGATCTGCATACAAAAAAATAGAGTTAACGTTCAGAGTTCAGTCACTCTTTGTTATAACTTAAAGCAACTGGGAAATAGTCAAATTTATGCTGATTAAAGGTTGCGGGAGTGGGTTGGGGGATTGGTTGGGTTCT
This sequence comes from Chiloscyllium plagiosum, assembly GCF_004010195.1. Lineage (NCBI taxonomy): Eukaryota > Metazoa > Chordata > Chondrichthyes > Orectolobiformes > Hemiscylliidae > Chiloscyllium > Chiloscyllium plagiosum. The sequence continues at coordinate 10,859,155 of NC_057728.1, forward strand.
GGAAGAAATCAGTTGAATAAATGGAGATGGTGCTGAGAGAGAGTGAGAAAAGGGAGAAGCAGAGAGGCATGGAGAGAGATACGTACTGAATGGGTAATGAGAAGTGTGAATGTTGAAAATGAATTGGCCGTGCTGGGAGCAACCCATACAAAGCAGGGCCTTGAGGTTTGGAGGTGGGTAAAAAACATGTAGGAAGGTGTTCAAGCTCTGAAATTGTTACACTCGATATTGCGTCCTAAAGGTTATTAGGTTCCTAGGTGGAAGATGACAGGTTGTTCCTTTGGCTCATGTTAGGCTTTGCTGAAGCACTGCAGTAGGCCTGAAATAGATTTTGTCCGGGGAAGCAGGGTGATGTGTTCAAGTGGCAGGCAATTGGAAGGTCAGGATCATTTTTACAGACAGAGCAGAGGTGCTTGGCAAAGCAGTCACTCAGCTTACATTTTGTTTGCTCAATGTGGAGGAGAATACAGTAGACTAGATGGATATAAGTTTGCTCGGGGAGACTTTAACCAACTTATGGACTCCAAGGTGGATAGGATGCCTAGGAGCCTCGAGGGTATATCCCTGCAATCCAAGCAGCTGGTGGACCTGAACAGGATTGGTGATGTGTAGAGGTGTGTCTTCACCCTGAGGGTAGGGACTTTACCTTTTCTTCTAACCCACATAAGTGCTATACTAGGATTGACATATTTTTTTGCCCCATCGGCCTTTTTGAATTCGGTGCTGTCCTGCGGAATTGGGAACATAGCCATTTCTGATCATGTGGCAGTGTACGTGGAGGTTAAGGCCGGTGGTGATAGGACAGGCTCATAGCTTTGGCACTTAGATACTTTCTTCCTGAAAGATAGCAAGTTTATTGAGTATTTTCAGTGGGAATTAAAAAAGTTTTTGGGACATTAATTCGGGTATGGTCAGTAATCCGTTGGTGCTCCAGGAGACTGCCAAGGTTTATTAGATTAGATTCCTTACAGTGTGGAAACAGGCCCTTCGGCCCAACAAGTCCACACCAACCGTCTGAAGAGTAACCCGCCCAGACCCATTTCCCTCTGACTAATGCACCTAACACTACAGGCAATTTAGCATGGCCAATTCACCTGACCTGCACATCTTTTGGACTGTGGGAGGAAACCGGAGCACCTGGAGGAAACCCACACAGACATGGGGAGAATGTGCAAACTCCACACAGACAGTCGTCCAAGGTGGGAATTGAACCCAGGTCCCTGGCACTGTGAGGCAGCAGTTCTAACCACTGTGCCACCGTGCCGCCCACATGCAAGGGGTTTGATTGTTTCTTACTCGGCGACCTGGAAGCAGCAGAGGGGAGAGCAGCAGTGTATGCTTGAAACCCAGCTGAAGGCAGCCAAGACAGCATACTTGGACAGACCATCTGTAACTAAGGTTCAGCGGATTACAGCCCTGGGCTGCTTTGAATGCTGTGCTCACCCAGACAGCAAAAAGGTAGATTTCCTTTGCAAAACAGAGGTTATTCGAGTATGGTGATAAACCGGGTATATATCTGGCATACTTGGCCAGCACGAAGAGTGCCCCCCCAATCAATCACACCCATTAGAGAGGGTGTTGGTACTGTCAACTGTGATCCCAAAAAGATTAACGCAGCATTCAGGAAGTTCTATTCTGGATTTAGATTCCCTACAGTGTGGAAACAGGCCCTTCAGCCCAACAAGTCCACAACGCCCCTCCAAAGAGTAACCCACCCTGACCCATCAACCTAGCACTATGGGCAATTTAGCATGGCCAGTTCACCTGAGCTGCACATCTTTGTGGCTGTGGGAGGTAACCGGAGCAAACCCACTCAGACATGGGGAGAATGCGCAAACTCCACACAGACAGTCAGCCGAGGCTGGGATCGAACCTGGGACCCTGGTGCTGTGAGGCAACAGGGCTAACCACTGAGCCACCGTGCCGCCCAGGTTGTACCTGGTCAGAGTGCTGAGAGGACAGACTGGCGAAGGTGGAGTCTGTTTTTGAGACCTTTGACTTCCCAGGTGTAACTTCAGAGCAGGCGTCTCTTTTGAATTCCCCTCTGACAATCCAAGGGATTCAGGAGGCGGTGAGGCAGCTCCAGAGTGGTAAAGCACCCGGTCCAGTCGGATTTCAGAACGCATTTTATAACGAGTTTATAAACATGCCGTCGGGCCAATGTTGGATATGTACAATTATTCATACAGTCAGGACTGCCTCCCATCCTCTCCGAGAGAAGCAAATATTTTGCTTATTCTCGAGAGAGGGAAAACCCCAGAGGGTTGCACTTCGTATAGGACTGTATCGTTTTTAAACGTGAACTTTTACATTTTGTTGAAAATGCTGCCATTAAGGCTGAAGAAGGTCTTGCCCTTCATCGTAAGGGAGGACCAGACAGGTTTTATTAGGGGTCGCAGGTCCTCTAATAATACTAGAAGAGTACTGAATATGGTTCAGGTGTGCCAGCAAGAGTCGGTTCCGGGCTTGGTAGTCTCCCTGGATGCAGAGAAAGCATTTGACTGGGTGGAGTGGCCGTACTCTTTTTGTATCCTGGAACGGTTTGACCTTGGAAGGGTTTTTGCCCAGTGGGTGGCAGTGTTATATGGTGACCTTACAGCAGTGGTTCTCACGAATGGGAGAAGGTCTGACAATTTTAATATTGGCAGAGGCAGCCAACGAGGGTGCCCCCTCTCACCGTTATTATTTACATTGATGATTGAGCCGTTGGCAGAGGCTATCCGGAGGGACCCCAATATAACTGCCCTGGAGATAGGATCAGAGAGGCATAAGGTCACCCTTTACGCAAATGACGTTCTTCTCTTTCTAACTAACTTGACAATATCTGTGCCTTGTTTAATACAAGTGATTAATTTATTTGGCTCTTTCTCGGGTATAAAACCAATTTTATGTAATTGGAGGCCATGCCTGTCCGGGGTCTTACTGGAGTACCCGATCTTGGGGGGTTGGAATCTGATTCCCTTTCAGGTGGTCACGGGAGGTTTCTTTTATCTAGGCATTTTTATCACCCCTGCTTTTGATCAATTATATAAAGCTAACTTTGTGCAGTTGCTAGAGAAGATAAGACAGGACCTTTGGCGCTGGGAGGATCTTCCGATATCCTGGTTGGGTAGAATAGCTCTGGTTAAAATGAATGTTCTGGGAAATCCAAGATGGCAGCGACCCAGCAAGTCTGAGTCTGTAGTGCTCTGCCCAACACTCAGGCAAAGTGGGCTGCCCGCCTCCACCACACCTGCCAAATCATTTAAAATAGCTTTTATTTAATACAGCTAGTTATTTTGCACCAAACTTGAGCAGTTTAGTGACCCGTTAAAATAACTAAAGGAAAGAATGCCCGCAGCTCGTAGCAACAGGAACCCCTCCCCCACCCTCCCCAGCTGTAGCAGAGGTGTCCGCAGCCGCCCCGGGGGACTTACCTACGGTGGCGAGCCTTGTTGCAGAGATTTCAAAGCTTGAAGCAAAGATCGATGCCTTCATTGAAGAGTCCAGGAACTGGTGGAATTCGTTGTCGGTTGCACTGCAGAAACACGACCGAAACATAGAAATAAATTGAACGTCAAGTCAGAGGGGCGGAGCTAAAGGCCGCGACCTCTGAGGCGGCTGCAGAATCAGCCGTGGGTCGGGTACAGACTCTCGAACAGCGAGTCCGGACCTTAGAAGATCACATCGACGACTTCGAGAATCGGGGTCTCCGAAAAAATATTCATTTGCTGGGCCTTCCCGAACGGGAAGAGGAAGGCCAGCTTACAACATTTCTGGAGCAGCGGCTTCCACAGTTGTTGAATCTGGTGGCTGCATCAGGCCAGGTAAAGATAGAATGGGCCCACCGGGTAGCAATACGCAGGCCCGGCTTGGACCAGCACCCCCGCCCGGTCCTGTTCCGGCCGCTGTGCTACAAGGAGAAGCAGATGCTCCTGGAAGCTTCCAGAAATCTTGGGAAAGTTCCCCAAGCCATCACTTACAAAGGATCCAAGATTATGCTGTTTCAGGACTCTTCCCCAGCTCTGATCCAAAAGAGGAAGGCGTTTGAGGAAATGAAGAAGCGTTTAAGGGATTTAAACATTCAGTACTCCCTGCACTCCCAGCGAAGTTATGTTTTAGCCATGAGGGGTCCGTGTATAATTTCGGATCGCCAGAGAAGGCCAAGGAATTTTTGGACTCTCTTAGATAAATTGTAAGAGTTAACCCGTGTGGTGAATGATGTTGTTCTGCCCTCCCCCTTCCCCGGTTCACCCTCTTTTATTATCTCGGGGGGGCTTATTTGTTCTCCACCCTGCGATTTTCCCCTTTTTTTTAAAATATATACAGGCCAGGTGGTCTAGTTGTTTTAGGTGAGGAGGGGTCTCTGCCTTGTCTTATTTTTTCTCTTTCTTTTAAAGCGGGGTTGTTTCCCCCTGTTATTTTGTATTACTATACTTTATTATCTGCAGAGACTGTAATTTTATAGTTGTATGTGTTTGTACGTGGTATTAACATCACCAAATATATCGAGGTGTTGGTGGGGGGGGTGGGGTGGTAGGGTACTCACTGTTAACTTTAGCTTTGTAGTGCACTTGAATTTTCTTCATTTTATTATGGGGTGTCTGAGTCGAGGGTGGGGCACTGATTGGGAGAGGATATGATGGGCTTTCAGAAAGGAAGTGATGCCCCTGGAAACAAGGGGGAAACTCTCCGTTTAAATATGTTTTATATTTTTTCTATTTAGAAATAGTTTTTTATTATATTGGTGTGAGTGTATTTTTGTGAATTTTCTATGGTCCATGCTCGGGGTGTTTTGGATGGGGTTTCTCCTCTTGGGGGATCTCGGACTTGCCTGGACAATTATGGTTAGTCATTCAATTAAATAGTGCACCTGGAATGTCAAGGGGAGTAATTCTCCAATCAAAAGGAAGAAGATATTATCAAACCTCAAAAAAGAAAGGGTTGATATAGCTCTTCTACAGGAGACGCATTTATTGGATAAAGAACATTTGAAATTACAACAGGGTCGATTTGATCAGGCCTTCTTTTCTTCCTTCAGCTCAAAACGTAGGGGAGTAGTTATTCTTATTCGAAAGAATCTCCCTTTCAAAATCATAAGTCAGATAAAAGATGAATCTGGACAATATATACTAAGTAAAGTCCTTATAAATGAAGAGGAATATGGGATTTTAAATCTGTATTGTCCCCCGGCACATTCTTTCAAATTTATAACGGAAGCCTTCTCCAAACTGATGGCCCTCGGGGCTCGTCATACCATTATAGGGGGAGACTTTAATTGCATTATGGACCAGAAATAGATAGGATACCCAAGAGTACTTCGGGTGTATCCCCCAGATCTAGACAATTGGCGGATTTGAATAAAGAGGATTAGTAGATGTGTGGAGTTGCCTCCATCCGCAAGGCAGAGATTTCTCTTTTTACTCTAATCCACATAAATGTCACACTAGAATTGACATGTTTTTTTGCCCCCTCGACTTTTTAAAATTCTGTATCATCCTGTAAAATAGGTAATATAATCATTTCTGATCACGCTGCTGTGTACATGGAAATCAAGGCTAGGAACAATGAGGCGTCCCCCTGACATTGGCGTATGGATTCCTTCTTAATGAAGGACAGTAAATTTGTAAAATATTTTTCTCAAGAATTTAAACTTTCTTGGAAAATAATTCAGGTACGGCTAGTAATCCGTCAATGATGTGGGACACTATTAAAGCTTATGCACGAGGTCTGATCATTTCATACTCAGCGACCCAGAAAAAATTAAAGGGAGAACAATAACGTATACTTGAGGTTCGCTTAAAAGCAGCTGAAAACAGCATACGTTGACAGACCTTCTATTGCCAAATTACAAAGGATTACAGTCCTTAGGACAGCTCTGAATACCGCACTCACCCAAATGGCAAAAAGGGAAATATTATTTGCAAAACAAAGATTATATGAATTTGGGGATAAACCTGGTAGATACTTAGCATTTCTCGCAAGGAACAAAAAGGCCCCTCAAGCTATCACGGCTGTCAGGGAAAGTGCTGGTACTCTAACTCACAATCACAAAAGGATCAACACAATCTTCAGAAAGTTTTATTCTGATTTATATAAATCGCAGGATTGTGAAGATAGAGCCAGGAGGATGCAGTCCTTTTTTAAAAGCCTGGCCTTTCCAGACTTAACCCTAGAATAGGTATCGGTCCTGAATGCTCCCCTAACAACCCAGGAAATACTAGATGCAATCAGGCAGCTTCAGAGCGGTAAGGCACCTGGCCCAGGTGGATTTAAGGTTGAATTTTACAAAGAACTTACAGGAGTATTAGCTGGCCCACTTATGGACATGTATAACTACTCATATAATCAGGGCTGCCTCCTGCCTTTGCTGAAAGAGGCAAATATCTCCCTTATTCTCAAAAAAGGAAAGGCCCCAGAAGATTGCGCATCATACAGATCAATATCCTTGCTAAATGTAGATTTTAAAATTCTCTCTAAAACATTAGCATTAAGGCTAGAGAGGGTACTGCCATATATCATAAAAGAGGACCAGACGGGGTTTATCAAGGGCCATAGATCATCTAATAATATTAGAAGGGGCTTGAATGTGATTCAAGTCTGTCATCAGGAAAAAAATATCGGGAATAGTAGTCACATTGGACGCGGAGAAGGCATTCGATAGGGTTGAATGGTCATACCTGTCCTACACATTGGAAAGGTTTGGTGTTGGAAACGTATTTGCCAAATGGGTCTCAACACTGTATAATGATCCCAAAGCAGTTGTGATCACCAATGGATTAGGCTCGGATAGCTTCAGTGTGGGTAGGGGCTGCCGTCAGGGATGTCCTCTCTCACCGTTGCTATTCACGCTAATAATTGAGCCACTAATGGAAGCTATACGGGCTGACTCTAATATAACAGACCCGAAGGTTGGTACAGGTAAAAATAAAATTACCCTTTATGCAGATGATCTCCTTTTTCTTAGTAATCCTCTGATGTCAGTGCCTCGCTTAATCCAAGTTATTAACACATTTAGTGCATTTTCAGGATACAAAATTACTTTCTCAAAATCGGAGGCCATGCCGATGGATGGCCTCGCTAGTATATCCCACTTATTGGATGGATCCCACTTCCCCTTTCGGTGGTCTCTGGAGGGTTTCTTATACGTAGGTATTTTTATCACCCCAGTATTTAGCCAGCTAAACAAGGCCAATTTTGTGCATCTATTGGAAAGGATAAGGTAGGACCTTCAACACTGGGGAGACCTTCCAATTTCCTGGCTAGGTAGAATAGCCCTAATTAAAATGAATGTTTTGCCCCATCTCTTATAACCTATGAGAATGCTCCCAGTGATGCTGCCGAGGCCAGCACTGTGCAAATTGTATGGTTGGCTTGGTTCTTTCATCTGGAATCATAGACGGCCCCTCATTAAGTCAAGGAAGCTACAGCTTCCACAGGCAAGGGGAGGGCAGGATTTTCCAGACTTCAGGAAATATCAGTTAAGTTCCTTGTTAAGCTACACAGCCGATTGGGTCTTGTCTGACCCGCAATCAATCTGGCTGGACATTGAGGCTTCTCAAGTAAAGTGCCCTCTTATTAACCTCTTATTTTTAGATAAGATGAAAATCATTATGGACCACTGTAAAATCCCTATAGTACTAAACACAATTCAAGCTTGGAATATAATGTGACAAAACGAGGGTAATTCACATAAAACATCCCCCTATACTCCTATAGTGGGGGCATGGAGTTTTCAACCGGGGCTCACAGATGCCAGATTCAAATCCTGGAGGTCCAGGGGTATCTCCTGTTTAGGGGATCTGTTTGAGGAGGGGGTCCTGATGTCTTTTGAACAGCTGCATCAGAAATCTGGATTACCTAATGGAGACCTCTTCCGATACTTCCAAATTCGAGATTACATACAGAAGAAGACTACGCTATTAGATAATCTCATTAACTCAGATAGAGAATGTAGAGTGTTGTGGCCAATGGGTGTACCCTCGGTCAGCACTCTTTATCATTTATTACATGATGAAGTGTCGGAAGATATGGACTGTCTGCTTAGAATATGGGATCAGGATTTGGGGCTGGAAATTTCTACAGAAATGTGGAATGACATCTGGGAAAATGCCAAAACAAATCTCAGTTTGTAACAGAACCCAGGCCATTCAGTTAAAGATACTTCATAGGGCTCATATGGCACTGGAACGATTGGCAAAATTTAGGGCAGGAGCATCTCCAATGTGTCCCAAATGTAAAACATTTATTCTTACACACCGCTTATGGACATATCGTAAGATCTGCAAATGCTGGACCAAAGTAGTAAACGCCCTGACAGAAATCCTGGGAACGGAAATTACAGTAGATCCAGTATCTCTTCTTCTGGGCTTCTCGAGCTTACCTTCTCTGGATGTGCACAGGAGGAAATTATTTTCCATTCTCCTCTTCTGTGCAAGGAAAAATATCTTAGTACACTGGGTGGCTGAGGGCCCTCCAGGACTTCCGAATTGGCACAGATTAATCATGGAATATATTCCCCTTGACTTCCTTACAAATATGGTGCACCAAAATACTGAATTATTCTATAAAATATGGCAGCCCTTCTTGAATTACATAGATAGATATTTCGGCTATTTTGTCATGGGCTTTCATCTAGTTGAGGTAGCGATTCTGGCTGGTCCGGGGGCCCTTGGGAGAGGAATTCTGCATGAATACGGGTTTTATTACGACTTGATGTTAACTCATTCCGAGCATGTACTTCACTACATAATTACTATGTTATCCTTGTTTTTTCTCTTGAGTAATGTAAGATATTTGATCACTCTAGTTAGTTATAGGTTAGATTAGTAGTTAGTTGAGTTTTGTCCTTTCTTTCTTCTCTGTCTTCTTTTTGTTTGACTATTATTTATTTAAGATTTAATTGTATATTAGTGTTTGTACTTGTGTCTTTTTTTATTTGTAAACTTGTAAAAAATGTTAAATTTTCAATAAAAATATCTATTTAAAAAAAATGAATGTTCTTCCACATTTATTGTCTTCCATGCGAATGCTCCCTTTGACGCTGCCCGAGCAGGTGCTACGGAGGCTTAACAGTTGGCTCGGCTCTTTTATATGGTGTCACAGGCAGCCAAATTAAGCTTGCCAAATTGCAGATCCTGCAGGGTGGGGGTGAGTGGATTTTCCAGACTTTAAGAAATACCAACTAAGTTCCCTACTATCCTATGTAGCTGATTGGGCTTGCCAGGACCTGTGGTCAATTTGGCTGGACATCGAGACCTTTCAGGCAAAATGGCCCCTCATTAATCTGTTGTTCATGGACAAGACAAGGACTGTTAAGGACCATTACAGAAATCTGATTGTCCTTAACATGGTTAAAGCATGGGGAATGATGCGACAAAGTGAGGGCAATTTACAAAGAACTTCCCTTTTTACTCAGATCAGTAGGTTTCTGGCCAGGATCGAGGGATTGTGGCTTTAGGCGCTGGGAGTCCAAAGGTGTTTCCTGTGTGGGGGGATTTATTTGACAGGGAGGCCATGATGTCTTTTGAGCAACTGAGCCAGAAATATGAACTTTCTAGGTGGGACCTCTTTTGTTATTTCCAGATTAGGGACTTTGTACAGAAAAAGACTATATTAATGGTTAGTCCCTATAAGTCAGGTATGGAGAAGAGAGTACTTCCGTCCAGGGGCACTCTCTCGGTCAGCACCTTCTATCATTTATTAGGAGGTAGTGTCTCAAAGGACGTTAAGTGGCTCAGGAATTAGGGGTGGAGATCTCACCATAGGAGTGGGAGGATATTTGGGAGAATGTAAGGAAGATTTTGATTTGCAATAGGACGCAGGCTATGCAATTGAAGGTACTGCACAGGGCTCATCTGGCATCGGAGTGGCTTGCGAAGTTTAAGACAGATGTATCCCCAATGTGCCCCAAATGTAAAACAGATGTTGGTAGTCTTACTCATTACTTATGGTCATGCCACAAGCTTCGTAGGTATTGGGGTGCTATAATGAGTGCTTTGGAAGGAATCTTGGGAACTAATGTCAAAGTAGATTCAGTGTCCCTCCTCTTGGGTTTGGGTTCACCGAATCTCCCCCCTTTGAACGTGCATGGGAAGAAATTGTTTAGTATTCTTTCAGTTTGTGTGAGGAAGAACATTCTGATGAGCTGGGTGTCAGAAAATCCCCCAGGGCTCTCGGGCTGGCGTCGGTTAATCATGGAGCAAATCCTCCTGGACATCCATACAAGTATGGTGCACCAGAAAATGGAACTGTTTTATAGAACATGGCGGCCCTTTCTGAATTATATAGATGCAGACTTGTCGACTATACTGGTCAGGGCCTTTGTGTCGTCATGAGGGCTATGTCTGGTGGCCCGGGGGCCCCTGGGAGGAGGTATTCTGAACAAGTACGGGTATGCCAACTGATGCTCCTGGTGGTGGGGAGCTTTGGTGGGATTGCGCTGAGTGTTGTAACATAATTTAATTTAATTTGTCTTGGTTCAATTTGGTTTAATTTAGTTTTTTTTTTGATTTAGTTATTTATTGAATTGTAGTTTGTGTAGAGTTTTTTTTTTCTCCTAAATTGTTTATGGAGTAGTAGTTTGTTTACTGTTATTGTTGTTATATTGCAAGATTGTTCTATTATTTTGAAATAATTTCATACTTGAATAAAAAATTCAAAATCTTCTCAATAAAAATATTTATTAAAAAAAAGTTAATGGTCCTCTAGGTTCAGTCATATTCATCTTGGTGTGTGTCCCGGGAACAGGCCGCAGAGCACAGAGTCCTGTGTCACTGAGCTGCTCAGGTCAAACCTCAACAAAAACTGACGCATCTCTCTCCAGATTTCCTTTGCAGCAGGAGATTTGTGACAGTCTGTACAGCTCCCCCACCCCAATCCACTTTGAGGGCAGTGTGCAGGGCACACAGAATCCGGGCATAAATGGAGGATCTCACCAGTAGTGCTCTTCTCACTACGAATTGCTGCTTGTTGGAAAGTTCTGGTGATGAAGCATTCTGCCAAACGACTTTGACAGTCTGCCCAGGAAACCAAGCGATAGGATCCACCCTCTCCTCTTCTCGCAGGGTCTTGAGGATGCTACGTGCTGACACATGGCCTGGTTGACTTGTAGCCAAAGGTTTTTTCCTTCATTATGACCTAGAATGTACTACCTGAAAGCAGGATGATGGAATCAGATTTAAAAGACATGGTTTTAAAGAAAAATAACTTGTTGGTTATGGTGAAAAATCTGGCGTGGGATTTAATCAGACAAGTCTATCAAAGACCTGGCATAAATATGACAAGTTGGAAGGCCTCCTTTTGTGCTGCAGGATTCTGTGTCTCCATTATAGTATTAAAATTCAGACAGAGATTTAGGTAAAAAAATTAATTATGGCTATTGTTATATTATGTTTTAATATAATCTTGCCTTTGAGTCAGAAGCTCGTATGTGAAGTCTCGCTGCAGAGACTTGACAGTGCACTCCATGAGGACCATTCAGCTCCTGAGCTCATTACAGCTTTAATTCAAACACAGCCAAAAGATCTGAACTCCAGAGGTGAGAGTGACAGCATTAACGAGAATGTTAATGCTGTATTTGACCGTGTGAGCCCTAGCAAAACTCGAATCAGTGGAAATCGGGGAGGGTGGGGGGGGGGGCTCTCTGCTGGTTTGAGTCATACACAGGAAGATAGGAGCAGGAGTAGGCCATTCAGCCCATCAAGCTTTCTCTGCCAGTCAATGCAATCATTGGCTGATTGAACACTTCAATGCCTTTTACCCAGTCCATCTCCATAACTCTTTAATACGTTGGTAATCAAAGATTTATCAACTTCTACTTGAAATATACTCAAAGATTGAGCTTCCATAGCCCTCTGAGGTAGAGACTTTTAAAGATTCATCAGCCCCCAATTTAAGGAATTTCATATCTCAGTACTAAATGGTATCCCGTTTATTTTTAAATGGTGTCCCCTGATTCTGGACTTCCTAATCAAGGGAAACATCTTATTTGTGACTACCTCTGTCTACCCTTTTAAGTGTCTTGAACATTTCAATGAAACACCTCTCATTCCTTGAATACGAAAGGTGCAGTTTGCCCAATCTCTGTTATAGGACAAACTGCCATAATGTTAACAGGTCTGGTGAACCTTCATTGCACTTCTTCATATGGGAATAATATGTTTCTGAGATTAGACAACCAAACTGCACACAGTACCCCAGACGCAGTTAACCAAGCTTCCAAACAATCAAAGCAAGACTTCACTACTCCTATACTCAAATCCTTTTGCAATAAAGATGAACATTCCAATTCCTTTCCTAATAGCTCATTGTATTTACATGTTCGTCTTCAGTGACATATTGACACGGACACCTAGGTCCTTTTTATGGATCTACATTTTCCATCCTCATCATCTAAGAAATTCTCTGCACATCTGCTTCTCCTAACAAAGTGGATAATCTCACAATTTTCCACATTATATTCCATCTAGTAAGTTCTCACCCATTTACTAAGCCTATTCAAATCCTCCTGAATTTGGTTTACATCTTCCTCATAACACAATTCCCACTTAGCTTTGTATCGACAGTGAATCTCCAACCATCAACATCCCTGGGGTTACCATTGACCAGAAACTCAACTTGACTCACCAAGTAAACATGGTGGTTACAAAAGCAGGTCAGAAGCTAGGTATACTGTGACAAGTAACAGACCTCCTGACTCCCCAGAGTCTGTCCACTATTTACAAGGCACAAATCCAGAGTGTGATGGAATGTTCCCCATTGCCTGGATGGGTGCAGCTCCAACAACACTCAAGGAGCTCGACAGCATCAAGACAAAGCAGCCCGATTGATTGGCACCATCTCCATAAGTAATCACTCCCTCCATCACCAACATTCAGTAATTGCAGCGTGTACTATCTACAAGATGCGCTGCCGAAATTCACCAAAGATCCTCAGATCTTCCACAACCACTTCCACTGGAAGCACAAGAACAGCAGATATGGGACTACCTGTAAGTTCCCCTCCGAGCCATTCATCATCCTAGTTTTGAAATATATCACTGTTCCTTCACTGCTGCTAGGGTAAAAACCTGGACGTTCCCCTCTAAGGGCAATGTGGGTCCACCTCCGGCACATGGACCTGAGTGGTTCAACTTAGCTACTTCATCAATGACTTTTCCTTCATTATAAGGTCAGAAGTGGAGATGCTCATTATAATTGCACAACGTTCAGCACTCATTCAACACTCTGTAGATACTGAAGCTGTACATGTCCAAATGCAGTAAAACCTGGACAATATCTAGGTTTGGGCTGGTAACAGCAAGTAACATTTATGCCACACAAGAGCCATGCAATGACCTTATGCAAAAAGACAGAATCTAACCATCACTTCTAGACATTCATTGGCATGACCATCATGGAGACCTCCATTATCATCAACCTTGGGGTTACCATTGGCTAGAAATTGGACTGTATTAGCCATGTAAATATAGGGGCTACAATAGCAGGTCAGAGGCTAGAAAGTGAACTGCAGTGAGCATTCATGTCTTGACTCCCCAAATCCTGTCCACATCTGAAGACACAAGTCAGGAGCATGATGGAATATTCTCCATTTGCCTGGATGAATGCAGTGCCAACCACATTCAAGAACATTAAGTAGCCCACTCAATTCGAACCGTATCTACAATGTTCACTATCTCCACAACTGATGCGAGAAGCAGCACTGTGGAGCATCTACAAGATGCGCTGTAGAAATTCATCAAGCCTCTTTAGGCAGCACCTTACAAACCCATGACTGCTTCCATCTCGGATTACAAGTGCAATAATACATGGGAACACAATCAACTACAAGTTCCCTTCCAAGGCACTCACCATCCTGACTTGGAGATATATTTCCATTCATTCAGTGTTACCAGGTCAAAATCTTGGAACTATCGAATGGCATCCCTAATGACATTGTTAGTTTACCTTCAGAGTTTCAAGAAGGCAGCTACCCTTACCTTCTAAAGGGCAATTAGAGATGGGCAATAAATGCTGGCCCAGCCAGTGACACTCACATCGCATGAATTAATAAAAATATCCTGGCTGACACTTCAATTATGTACATGGAATATTCTGCTGTTATTCAGATAAGTTAAAGTGAGGCTTTGCCCAAAATCTCAGTTGGATATAAATATCATTCAATTCACAGAGAAGCATCTTGGTCAGCATTTCTTCCTCAAAGAACAGCTTATCTGGATGTTGTCTCATTGCTGCTTGTGGGTTCTTGCTGTGCACAAATTGGCTCCTACTTTCCTCATATTAATGAGTTTTGAAATATTCTGATGTCAAGGATTACATAAATGGTTAGTCACCATTTTCAGATGTGAGTTTTCAATAACTTGAAATGAGGATTTCCCCACCATCCAACAAGTAAGGAGGCAAGAAATTAAGCTGTAGGAAATGCTTTTCTTTTGCTAATTAGCAATGACAGCAGTATATGGTGCTAAATAGAAATATTTTACCAGTGGTACTATATACCACATTATGACCTCAGCTTTAATGCTTTGGTGCTTGTTTGTGTGATTGTTTGGTCAAAATAGATCAACAATAAAAGATCATGATCACAGAATTTACAGCCTAAGGAGTCCAGTGTCATGATTTTAACCTCCACAACCAGTAGTGCTTCCAAATAAACCTGTTGGATTATAACCTGGTGTTGTGTGGTTTGTTAACTTTGTCCATCCCAGTCCAACACCTGCGCCTCCCAAGTCATAAGCTAAATGAGTGGAATTCCACTGGAGCTTTACACCCCCTACTGGTAAAAGGCAAAACTACATCCCTTTTCAAGTTTAAGTACATTTAACTGAGACCATATTTAATGACACCACAATGGCAGATGGTACACTCCCTGCTTATGTAGTTTACACATTACTGACAGAGCTATCCAGATAGCCACTGAATCAAGAACAGAAAAGAACACATACACCTTTCCTTCTAAACTTATCATTGCCTTCCACTTGCTGCACTCCCTCTCCCTGTTCTGCTGCTGCTAACTGGTATCTTCAGCTTCCCACTCCTGCCTCCTCTCCTACCTGCTCCCTACCATTCACCACTCCCCTTTTCCATTTCCTTGTTGATCTTCTACTTCCTCCTGGTGGTCCTTTTAGCTTCTCACTCCCTGCTTCTGTTACCTTCTCTAAGCAGCCAGTGAGAGGGTGTGGGGTGGAAATGGGAGGGAGCCAGTGGGAATACTGGAGTGCTATGGAGAGCAGCATGTGGGAGGGACTGGGAGGTCTGAAGGTGTGAGGATCAGGAGGGAGTGATGGGCAGCTGGAAGGAGTGGCAGCAGCATGATGCAGACCCAATGAGTTTAGCAGTGGGAGAATCCATGAACCACTGCAGGCACTACAAATAGATCAACTCTGGCGAACATTAGATTAGATTAGATTCCCTACAGTGTGGAAACAAGCCCTTCAGCCCAACAAATCCACACTGACCCTCCGAAGTGTAACCCATCCAGATCCATTTCCCTCTGACTATTGTACCTAACACTATGGGCAATTTAGCATGGCTACTCTACCTGACCTGCACATCTTTGGCCTGTGGAAGGAAACCGGAGCACCCAGAGGAAACCCACGCAGACACAGGGAGAATGTGCAAACTCCACACAGACAGTTGCCCAAGGCTGGAATCGAACTTGGGTCCCTGGCACTATGAGGCTGCAGTGCTAACCACTGAGCCACCATGCCTATCTTTAAAAGAAATTATTTACTTGTTTTCCAGGAAAAAGAAAGTAAGGAAAATGTAATGATCTGGAAACAATTCAGTACATTAAGTTTATTATATGCATTTGTGATTCATTTCTGTTTTAATTATATTAGAACTCAAAGATTTGATAAAACGACAGCACAAAAAAAAAATCCACAAACTCTTTCAGACCTTTGTTTTATATATATTAGGTACTTTAAGATTTTCCAATTGTTCAGTTACAGTTAATTAGAAATGACAATAAACTCTGAATGCAGTGGGAGAAAAAGAAGAGAAAACCTTGAGAAAATAATATTTCAGAGGAATTTTCTGAACAGTTGTTATTTCTAAGATCAAGTGACATGTTACGTTTTGTGAAAGGAATAAAGTGTATTTTTATTCAGAGGAAATGTGAAGAAATTCAGTTGGACCTTTCTCATCCAAATGGTCTTTGTTTTGATGCTATTCTCTATTAGCCAAATATTTCAAAATCAAAGATATTAAATCAAACCTTCATATTTGTGAATCTAGTTGCAGCTTGTATTTTCAACATATCTACTGAAACCATTTGGAATCCTGTTTTTGAAGTATTTCTACTTTCAACTATTGTGGTGAACGATATGGCACCCATTTTTTTTTAGATTAGATTAGATTAGATTACAGTGTGGAAACAGGCCCTTCGGCCCAACAAGTCCACACCGACCCGCCGAAGCGAAACCCACCCATACCCCTACATTTACACACGGGGAGAACGTGCAAACTCCACACAGTCAGTCGCCTGAGGCGGGAATTGAACCCGGGTCTCTGGCACTGTGAGGCAGCAGTGCTAACCACTGTGCCACCGTGCCGCCCACTATTTGTATAAGAGAGGGATATGGGTCAAGGAGAAATCAACTGATACTTCCCACAATTTACTTACTTCTGCCCGTAATGGGTAAACCATGTTACGTCAATTGTTTTAGAACTCTTGACGTTTGTAGGAATAGGTATTACTCACCAGTATAATTTGAATCTGATCAAAGAAATTGATTAGTGAGGAATTTGATTCATGTGATGTACAGCCTCTGATACTACATAAAAGTATGTTTGCAAGTCAAAATTATATTTAATTATGTGAATAATACTTTTTAAGAGACAAATCTCAAGTAACTCACTGAAAAAGATGTAAATCTGGCTTTCCTTTCAGCTATATAATTTGAGTTTTAAAACTTCATTGTAAGAAGTTTGCTTAGTCAATGAAGGTATGATAAAGCCCTATAGTTGTTGGCAAAAAAGCTTGACAAGTTATTTACTATTTATAAAGAACATCAAAGTGAGGATTAAATCCTGAAATTAAAATATATCAAGTATAAAGGGTAATCCAGTAACCTTAAGGGAGCTTGCAAATTGGGGATAATCTCTTATAGGCCTATAATTTGCAATTATCCAAATATTCTCTGTTGGCATTGAAAAGAATTGAGAAATTACCAATGACTCTATTGCAAGTGGGCAGCACCCCCTGCAGTCTGTTTTTTGCCAAAACAGTAGCAGTGCCAAAATAAATTCACTGGAATCTGTGGCAAATGGAAATTACAGAATATTCTCAAGTGTACAATATTTGCTGCAAATGGGAATAATGTCCTGCAAAACAAAATATTTGAAGGATTTGTGCTGTACCCAATAACATTTTTAGGAATTTCTGAAATATTTTATTAACCTTTCAGTTTAGTTATTTGCAATATGAAGTTCACGGTTGCTGAGCTATATCTGGAGGAGATTCTTCACACTTTGTTAGATATGGTATGGAATAAACCTACAGCGTAGCATGAATGACTTTCGATTCAGAGCTAAAGAGCTCCATATTTCTTCATATGCAAAGGGTTCCACAGTTTAGACATTTGCAAAACCATTTCAAGTTGGGAACTTTATACACGTCTGTGACACAAGAATATCAACGGGTCCCCAAGGTTGTTCAGTTAATTTTTTCCATGTTTGTTGATATTGTCACAAAATAATTTCTATTGTTTTCAAATACATAACATCAAGTAACATTGAATCATTAATATAGATTTTTTATGTGGTGGATACTGGGATCTCCATCTATTGCATTCATATTTGTATGGTCAGCTCTCTGAATTCAGGTCTGAAGGATTACAAACAGCAGGTAAAGGACTAGTATCAAAACATGATTAGGAGATGTTTGTGTCGTGTAAATGTGGACTCATACACCCACATCATGATACACACATCAGATTTCAAGCACTATTGAACTCTGGAACTAACATTGCTATCTCTTAAGTGTGGCAACAACCTACATTTATATAGCACCATTAACATGGAAAAACATGCCCGAGTCCTTCACTGAATACATATCAAGTAATGGAAAATTCTGGTCAGAGGTTAAGCTCTAAGGAACACCTTCAGAGGGAAGAGACCAAGAGTCTCAGGGACTGAAGGCATGGACAGTAACGATAACTGAAAGGGAACGGGGTGCTCCATGAAAGGCTCAGCGGATATGAAGGACACAAGGATGTACTGTACATTTAGGGCAAAAGATTGTGAATTGCTCTAAAGATGAGAATTGGAATTGGAATTTAGAATTGTTGGATACCAGAAGGAAAGAAGAGGGAGCAGATAGGAGGATGTATGAGAAGCGTTGGTTTGGAAGACTGCATCTAAGAGGCTAGAAAGCTATGTGCAAGAAGTACAAACTATATAGGCTGTATGTGTGTTTATGTCATAACCCAAGGGTAGAATGTCCTGTCGATCTCATGCTTTAGTTGTTTCAAAATATCTGTATTGTCAACATTCATATGGGCAGCACTAGGTAAACTAGGCTGAAATGGTAATCCTGATCATGAAAATCTTTAAATCTATTGTTAAAGCTAACTTGAGAATGTAACTTTAAGAAAGTTCTGGGGTTTACAAATGAAAGATCCAAAACTAACATGGTCATTCTAAAAGGTGAAAGACTTCGCTCACAATCCAGTTTCTTAGCTTTGATCTCCAGCGTCTGCAGACCTCACCTTCTCCTCGAAGACATTCTAAAAGGTGAAAGACTTCGCTCACAATCCAGTTTCTTTTCTATAATATACCATTCAGTGGCATCACACTGTAATCTTTTGCTATAAATACTGTGTTGTATGATCCTGTACTCCATAAACACCTGATGAAGGAGCAGTGCTCCGAAAGCTAGTGCTTCTGAATAAACCTGTTGGATTATAACCTGATGTTCTGTGATTTTTAACTTTTTAAATCAAAGTAATCTAAAGGTGCACTCTCTATCACTTTATAATAGTTGTCTTAAAACAGCTTGATAGAGACTAAAAGTAAGGTTCAAATTCCCCATTTAGTCTTTAACCATCTGCAAAGTCTTATACCTAGTGTTATGACGTTGAAGGCGTGTATTGTACCTTTAAGAGAGAGTGAATGTTGTTTTGCATTGAGAGCTTACAAGCACCTGTCATTTGACTAACTAGCAGTCCCAGAGTGTACTGGAAAATTGAAATATGTAACATTTGACTATGAAATAGATACCTGAGTTGGTTGCTGTTTTGACAACAATTTGAATTTAACCAATCAGTTTAAATTATGCCTCAGGATACTAAAACCCAACCAAGTGTGAATTTATTGTATTACCAACCTCAAAGCAAAGAGATGATCCAAAGTTTGGGACAAAAAAAGAAAGGCAGGCAGTTTAAAAGTCAGACAGAGCAACTGCCATTTGAAACACTCTCAATGAAACGTACCTTTTTCATGTGAAACATCTTCACATTAAAAAGAAAGAAGGCAACCCAGGCGACTTCAGTCGAAAGACGAAAGACACCGATGACGACAGCCACTGTATGGTTTTGAAATTAAGTTGATGTAACTTTAATAAGAGTTTTATTGGAACAGTCTTTAGTTATAGAATTGGAGGTAGATAATAAGCAGTTAAGAGAAAGGTGGGCTTAGAGTTGTGAATAGTTGTTGCTTAATGTTCACATTTAGAATTAAAGAATAAATTGATATTATTTTCTTCATATAGTGGAATTTGGGAGATCTTTGCCACTCATATTTTAACAGATTACGAGGTGAGGTGAGGATTTTTGGGTGTTTAGTTTAATTAAAAGAAGGATTCACTGCCATGTCATAACAGTTTGGGGGCTCATGTCCATGATTTAGACAAGGTTAGACAGATCCAGTCTGAGATTTGGACAGATTTGGGGTACAAAAGATCCCAGCAGATTTAAACACTTGTCGATTAGCGCCCTAAATCTTTAAATAAAATGTAGGTGAGAGAATTTCAGTGACTTGTGGTTGGTTAAATTAAGAGAAATGGCTCTTCAGATTGCTAAAGGGGTTCTGGGATTTGAAGATGCTTCCAAATTTGCCAAGATCAGAAGGAGGACATACATTTAGGATTAGCA
Organism: Chiloscyllium plagiosum; assembly: GCF_004010195.1. Classification (NCBI taxonomy): domain Eukaryota; kingdom Metazoa; phylum Chordata; class Chondrichthyes; order Orectolobiformes; family Hemiscylliidae; genus Chiloscyllium; species Chiloscyllium plagiosum. The sequence continues at coordinate 10,879,229 of NC_057728.1, forward strand.
AATAAGTTAGAATTAGGTCTAACCGGGGACAAAAGGAAAGCTGAAGTTGTAAGGGAGTTGATCAAGCACTTAGGTGTGTCAGAGAAACAGACAAGTGCAGTGGAGTTAGAAAAACTTAAGTTACAATTGAGGCAATTGGAGTTAGATGATTAAAAAAAGCAGGGAAGGTTCTTAGCTGAACATAAAGAAAGAGAGAGAGAGACAAGATAAAAAAAGCGAGACAAGAGAGAGAAAGAGAGAGAGAGAATTTGAACTTCAGAACTTGCAAATTAGACAATAGACAATAAATGCAGGAGTAGGCCATTCTGCCCTTCGAGCCTGCACCACCATTCAATATGATCATGGCTGATCATCCTTAATCAGTATCCTGTTCCTGCCTTATCTCCATAACCCTTGATTCCACAATCCTTGAGAGCTCTAGCCAACTCTTTCTTAAATGAATCCAGAGACTGGGCCTCCACTGCCCTCTGGGGCAGAGCATTCCACACAGCCACCACTCTCTGGGTGAAGAAGTTTCTCCTCATCTCTGTCCTAAATGGTCTACCCCGTATTTTTAATTACTGACTTTACCTGACTTTAAATTAGTCAGGAAAGTCAAGTTAACAGGATTGAAGAGAGAAGGTAGTGATATATACAAATGTGTTAAAACACTGCCAAATTTTGATGAGAAAGATGTCGAAGCCTGAAAAATTGGCTAGGCAGATGGAGTGGTCAGTGAACTCGTGGGTAATGCTAGTTCAGACTAAGCTGGTCGGCAGAGCTAGTGAGATATTTGCAACACTGTCAGATGAGGAGTCAAGAGATTATATTGTTGACAGGCTGATTTGAGTGCTTATGAATTGGTATCAGACGCATATAGAGAGCGGTTCAGAAACATAAAAAAAGGAACCAGGTGAGACTTGTGTTGAGTTCGAAAGAATTAAACAAAGTCATTTTGATAGATGGCTGTGGGCCTTGAAGATAGATAAAACCCATGAGGCTCTAACAGAAATTATTCTGTGGAGGAGTTAAAAACTCACTTCCAGAGATGATAAGAATTCATGTGGATGAACAGAAAGTTCAAGAAGTGAGAACAGCAGTAGAGATGGCACATGAATATGCATTGGTGGCATAAGGCAAAATTTAGCTTCAGGCAAGAATTTCATCCTGTGAGGGATAGAAATTGGGAGAAAGGGAGATCCTACATCACAAAGCAAAGATTAGAGCGCACTGGTAATAGTTCACCACAGGTGGAAAAGAAGCTCAAGAAGGTGGAAAGGAGGTGAAAGGCCTCAGGCCTTTTCACTGTAATGGAGTGGGATACAGAAAATTACAGTGCTGGTGGTTTAAGAAAGGCGCCGGGAAAAGATTTTTCACTGCCAGAAAGCGGGACATGTAAAGTCACAGTGCTGGTCATTAAAGAAAGGGAAAAAAATGTGGCAAAAGATGCTAAGCCAGTGGCATTAGCGAAAGTAGTAGAGGAAACCCCAAGAAAGGTTGAGGAGCTGCAGTAGAGTGCACAGCCTAGGTAGCGGCTGAGTATTGAGTTAGTGCATGATCTCTATAAAGACTTCACCTCTGTGGGTAAAGTTTACTCAGCAAGAACAGGGGGAGAAAGAGAAGAAGTCATAATTTTGAGAGATACAGGATCTAATCAGTCTCTAATAGTAAGAGATGAACGCATTTGCACTCTTTCTGACCTGTGGCCCAAGAAAGTGGTAATTTGTGAAATAGATAGACATAAGTTTAGCGTGCCCCTATGGAATGCCAGCTCTAAACTGGGAAAGGAACAGTGGGAATGATTGACAGAGTGTCAGTTCTAGGAATACAGTTTGTTTTTGGGAACAATTTAGCAGGATCCAAGGTGGGAGTGACACCCCTTGTTGTGGAGAAGCCAAAAGAAGACCAGGGAACTGGGGATGTTAGAAGAAATATATCCTGGAATTTTTCCAGACTCTGTAGTAACAAGATCCCACTATCATTATTCACAGCACAAACAAAAACTAAAGGGAAAGACGAAGGAGTTGATGTTCAGTTAGTGGACACCCTGTTTGATGTAATGATGCAGGAAAAACCTGAACAGGCAGAGGGTCAGGCAGAAGTGTTTAGTCCTGAAAGGCTAATGGATTTACAACAGGAATACGAGACAGTAAAAGATATCTATAGATGCATACTCAGAAAAGGAGTCAGAATGTATTCCTGAGGGTTATTATCTTAAATATAGAATCACAGAAGATAGAACATAGAACAATACAGCGCAGAACAGGCCCTTCAGCCCTCGATGTTGCGCCGACCTGTGAACTATTCTCAGTTTGTCCCCTACACTATCCCATCATCATCCATGTGCTTATCCAATGATTGTTTAAATCTCCCTAATGTGGCTGAGTTAACTACATCGGCAGGTAGGGCATTCCATGCCTTTACCACTATCTGAGTATCGAACCTGCCTCTGACATCTGTCTTAAATCTATCATCCCTCAATTTGTAGTTATTCCCCCTTGTACAAGCTGACATCATCATCTGAGGAAAAAGACTTCCACTGTCTACCCTATCTAATCCTCTGATTATCTTGTATGTCTCTATTAAATCCCCTCTTAGCCTTCTTTTTTCAATGAGAACAGACCTAAGTCTCTCAGCCTTTCCTCATAAGATCTTCCCTCCAGACCAGGCAACATCCTGGTAAATCTCCTCTGCACCTTTCCTGAAATATGGCGACCAGAACTGTACACAATATTCCAATTGTGGCCGCACCAGCGTTTTGTATAGTTGCAGCATGATATTGTGGCTCCGGAACTCAATCCTTCTACCAATGAAACCTAACACACTGTATGCCTTCTTAACAGCCCTATCAACCTGAGTGACAACTTTCAGGGATCTATGTACATGGACTCCAAGATCCCTCTGCACATCCACACTACCAAGAATCTTTCCATTGACCCAGTACTCTGCCTTCCTGTTATTCTTCCCAAATTGAATCGCCTCACTTCTGGCGTTGAAGTAGACACACTTCAAACCAGCTTGCTGTCTGCCAGCACATTCCTGTGACTGTGAAATCCTGTCCCTGTCCTCCCTATTCTCATCCTCCTGTACATTGCAACTACACCTCAGGTTCCCATTCCCCTGATGAGCTAGTCTAAACCCACCCAAATAGCACCAGCAAATTTCCCACCCAGGATATTAGTACCCCTCTGGTTCAAGTGAAGACCCGTCCTGTTTGTACAGGTCCCACCTTCCCCAGAATGACCCGCAATTATCCAAGAACCTGAAACCCTCCCTCCTGCACCATCCTTGCAGCCACGTATTCAGCTGATGTCTCTCCTTATTCCTTGCCTCACAAACCGGAGATAACTCGGTTAACTAGCTCTCAGCTTCCACCCTAGCTCACTGAAATCCCGCCTTACATCCCTATCTCTCTTTCTACCTATGTCATTGGTACCTACATGGACAATGACTTGAGGCTGGTCACCCTCTCCCTTCAGAACCTAAAAGATACGATCTGAAACATCATGGGCCCTGGCACCTGGGAGGCAACACACCAACCGCGAGTCTTGTTCGTTCCCAACAAACCTTCTATCTGAAACTCTAACTATTGATTCCCCAATGACTGACACTCTCTTCCTTTCCCTCCTTCCCTTCTGTGCAACAGGGACAGAAGGGGAGGTCGTGCCTGACAAACCTGTTGGAATTCTTTGAAGAGGTGACAAGTAGGTTAGACCAGGGAAACCCAGTGGATGTGGTCTATCTAGACTTCCAAAAGGCCTTTGATAAGGTGCCACATGGGAGGCCGCTGAGCAAGGTGAGGGCCTATGGTGTTCGAGGTGAGCTACTGGTATGGATTGAGGACTGGCTGTCTGACAGAAGGCAGAGAGTTGGGATAAAAGGTTCTTTTTCGGAATGGCAGCCGGTGACAAGTTGTGTCCCACAGGGTTCAGTGTTGGGGCTGCAGCTGTTCATGTTATATATTAATGATCTGGATGAAGGGACTGAAGTTTGCCGATGATACGAAGTTAGGTGGACAGGCAGGTAGTACTGAGGAAGTGGGGAGGCTGCAGAAGGATCTGGACAGTTTGGGAGAATGGTCCAGGAAATGGCTGATGGAATTTCAATATGAACAAATGCGAGGTCTTGCATTTTGGAAAAAAGAATACAAGCATGGACTACTTTCTAAACGATGAGAAAATTCATAAAGCCAAAGTACAAAGGGATCTGGGAGTGCTAGTCGAGGATTCTCTAAAGGTAAACATGCAGGTTGAGTCCGTGATTAAGAAAGTGAATGCAATGTTATCATTTATCTCAAGAGGGTTGGAATATAAAAGCACCGTTGTGCTACTGAGACTTTATAAAGCTCTGGTTAGGCCCCATTTGGAGTACTGTGTCCAGTTTTGGTCCCCACACCTCAGGAAGGACATACTGGCACTGGAGCGTGTCCAGCGGAGATTCACACGGATGATCCCTGGAACGGTAGATCTAACATACGAGGAATGGCTGAGGATCCAGGGATTGTATTCATTGGAGTTTAGAAGATTAAGGGGAGATCTAATAGAAACTTACAAGATAATACATGGCTGGAAAGGATGGACGCTAGGAAATTGTTTCCGTTAGGCAAGGAAAGTAGGACCCGTGGACACAGCCTTAGAATTAGGAGGGAGTAAATTCAGAACAGAAATGCGGAGACATTTCTTCAGCCAGAGAGTGGTGGGCCTGTGGAATTCATTGCCGCAGAGTGCAGTGGAGGCTGGGACGCTAAATGTCTTCGAGGCAGAGATTGATAAATTCTTGATGACACAAGAAATTAAGGGCTACGAGGAGAATGCGGGTAAGTGGAGTTGAAATGCCCATCAGCCATGATTGAATGGCGGAGTGGACTCGATGGGCCGAATGGCCTTACTTCCACTCCTTTGTCTTATGGTCTTATGGACAGGCTCTGTGCCAGAGACCTGGGTCCCACTGCATACCCCTGGTAAGTTGTTTCCAAAAGGGTATACATGTTTTTCAGGGGAATGACCACAGGGGTTCCCTCCACTGACTGTTTTTTTCCCCCTTCAAACAGTCACCCAGCTTTCTTTGTGCCGAGGAGTAACTACTTCCCTGTAACTCTTAGACGAAAATGGAGACCTCAGCAGGTTAGTGCAGAGGAGAAATGGGCCAAAGTGCACCAGATTGTGTTGCCGGTAGCATACAGACAGGAGGTGTTATGGGTAGCATATGAATCACCAGTAGGAAGTCACCAAGGTGAGAGGAAGACTCAAGCTAAGATACAAAAGCATTTCTGGACTGCACAAGTATGTGACTAACTTTTGCCGTACACGTTATCCGTGCCAAATGGTAGGTAAGCCACGGGCGGTAATAAAACCAGCACCTTTGTTGCCTATTCCCGCATACGAAGAACCTTTCATGCGGTTTATGATTGATTGTGTAGATCCGCTCCCTAAAAGTGGGAACCAGTACTTGTTAACCATAATGGATATGCTTACCAGATAGGATGGTAGAGGGGTGAGTAGCTTTCTCCAAGCAGTATGGGCTACCCAGAGATTCAATTGGACCAAGGGTCTAATTTTACTGTTAGGATGTTTAAGGAAGTCATGGATAGCTTAGGCATACAGCACTTTAAATCAAGTGTGTACCATCTTGAATCCCAGGGAGCTTTGGAAAGGCGGTATCAAACCCTGAAGATCATGTTAAGACCCTACTGTCAGGATTACCCGAATGATTGGGATAAAGGTATTCCATTCATATTGTTTGCCATTAGAGATGCCTCAAATGAAACTACTTAATTGACTCCCTTTGAGTTAATATTCGGAGATGAAGTGAAAGGGCCTTTGAAATTAATTAAAGAGAAATTGACAAGACCAAAGTCAGAGATCTCAAACTTGGATTATGTATCTGAGGTGAAGGAGACATTAAATCGGGTAGAGGGCACGGCATAGAATGAAGCAGGTGACAGGTTATAAACTCTAAAATACTGATGTTTTCCCGTGGGGATAACATATTAGTATTGTTGCCAGTGGTAGGAGATCCCTTTAAAGCCAGGTTTAGTGGTCACTATCAAATTGAGAAAAAGTTAAGTCAGGTAAACTATCTGGTAAAGATGCTGGATAGAAAAAAATTGTATTGGGTATGTATGTAAATATGTTGAAACCTTATTATAATAGACACAGGGAACAGGAGAAACAGATGTTAATTACTGCCCCATCGAGTGAGGAATCCAGGTGTCATGGAGTTGATATACCTCAAAATACGTTAAACAATGAGGAAGTCCTTGAGGAATGGGATAAGTTAGTGAACTATCTGTCTCAGGTGCAAAGAACTCAGTTGAAAGGTTTGTTTTAGCAGTATGAGGACATATACAGGAATAAGATGGGGAGGATTAGTACTATTGTACATGAGGTGGAAGTAGGGAGTACTGTTCTGATGAAATAATACCCCTACGGACTTAATCCTTTCAAAGCCTCACAGGTCCAGAAAGAAGTCATTGTGATGCTCAATAAAGATACCATAAAACCGAGTCAGAGTGAGTGGAGTTTGCCGATTGTGTTAGTTCCCAAATCTAACGGGCCTCAACGATTTTGTGTGGACTATCAGAACGTCAACGCCATAACAAAATCAGACTCATACCCAAAACCAAGACTGGAGGTCTGTATAGAGAAAGAAACATAGAAACATAGAAAAATACAGCACAGTACAGGCCCTTTGGCCCTCGATGTTGCGCCGATCCAAGCCCACCTAACCTACACTAGCCCACTATCCTCCATATGCCTAACCAATGCCCGTATAAATGCCCATAAAGAGGGAGAGTCCACCACTGCTACTGGCAGGGCATTCCATGAACTCACGACTCGCTGAGTAAAGAATCTACCCCTAACATCTGTCCTATACCTACCACCCCTTAATTTAAAGCTATGCCCCCTCGTAATAGCTGACTCCATACGTGGAAAAAGGTTCTCACGGTCAACCCTATCTAAACCCCTAATCATCATGTGACATACATGTCAAAAATGTTGTAAGGACAGTATCAAACTCATTTTTTTTCAATCGTGGACTATTTCCTCTGGTGGATGTTGATCATCTTCGAATAGTCACCAACCGGCAGCTCAATCCCATCCTCATCTTCCTGTAGGAGTACAGCTCCAACTCCTATGTCACTAGCATCGATGGCGACTTTAAAAGGTTTTGAACAGTTTGGTGTTAACTAAAACTGGTTTGGTGGTTAATATTGATTTCAAATGGTCGAATGCCTCCTGGCATGGTTCTGTTCACCGAAACTTTGTCTTCTTCTTCGGTAAATCGGGTCATGGTCCCACTACATGGCTGGCGTTTAGAACAAACTTCCGAGAGAATCCGCAGAGTCCAAAGAATCGAAGCACCTCTTTCTTCGAGGTTGGTTGTGTGTGAATTCCTCGCGAGCCTTTGTCTTTGTGTTCTGTGCAGTCAGCGTTCCATGACCAATGTTCTGACCCAAGAACGTCACCTCTCCTTTCGTGAATTCCATTTTGTTTAAGTTTATCACCAGTTTTGCTTCTCATAGTTGTTGAAAGAGCTCTGCCAACTGTACCATGTGATCTTTCCCGGACTTACTAAAGATCACTACAACGTCCAAATAGACTACACAGTTTGTTAACCCAGCCATAACTCTGGTCATGGGTCTTTGGAATGTGGCAGGTGTAATCTTCATTCCAAACAGCATCACTTTAAACTGATATAGCCCATTTGGGATGACGAACACAGAAATTACTTTCACCGTCTCTGATAAAGCTACCTGCCAGTAAGCACACATTAAGTCCAACTTTGTCACGTAACTGACTTGTCCAACGTTCTCGATACAGACCTCTAATCTAGGAATTGGATGTGAGTCCGATTTTGTAACAGCGTTGACCTACTGATAATCCACGCAGAATCGTTGAGTCCCGTCAGGTTTGGCAACTGAGACAATCAGCTAACTCCGTTTACTCTCTCTTGGTTCGATAATGTCCTTGTCGAGCATGGCCTCCACTTCCATCTGACCTGGCTGGCTTTGAAAGGTTTAAGCCGATAGGGGTCCACACACAACTTCCCACTACTATCCTTGACTGGACCTATTCCTACCCTAGTCATTCTTTTATTCCTGACATACCTATAGAAAGCCTAATCCTACCAACTAAGGACTTTTCATGTCCCCTCCTTGCTGCTCTTAGCTCTCTCTTCAGATCCTTCCTGGCTACCTTATAACTCTCAATCTCCCCAATTGAACCTTCATGCCTCATCTTTACATAGGCCGCCCTCTTCCCTTTAACAAGGGATTCCAATTCTTTATTAAACTATGGCTCTCTCACACGACCCTTTCCTCCCTGCCTGACAGGTACATACTTATCAAGGACACTCAATAGTTGCTCCTTGGTGGACAAGCCAGTTACATCACAAAGTTGGACTTATTGCTTGGTTATTGGCAGGTACCTTTATCAGAGAAAGTGAAAGACATTTCTGCATTTGTAACTCCAAATGGGCTATATCAATTCAAAGTGATGCCTTTTGGAATGAAGAACGCACCCGCCATATTTCAAAGACACATGAACAGAGTTGTGGCTGGGTTAACAAACTGTGCAGGTCTTCTGGATGATGTAGTGATCTTTAGCAAGTCATGGAAAGAATACATGGTACGGTTTGGCACAGCTCTTTGAATGATTATGAGAAACTGATAATGAACTTAAAGAAAACAGATTTTGCGAAGGCAGAGGTGACGTCCGTGAAACATAACGTTGGTTATGCAAGGTTGACTCCAAGGAATGCCAAGACAAAGGCCATAGAAGAATTTCCACGACCAACCTCAAAGAAAGATGAGCTTCAATTTTTAGAACTAAGCGAATTCTACAGGAAGTTTATTCCAAACTTCAGCAGCATGGTAGCACTGCTGTTATAACATGGGGGAACTCCCTCTGCTAATTTAAACCCAACACACACAGAAGCTCACCTCACGCTGTAATCTGTTAAATTTCGAGGTTCAAAGAAATATCCCAGAGGTCACTATTTAAAGGAAAAATTAACAATTTTATTCTTTAAGTCCAAAAGAGAACATTAGACAACTATTTACAACTCCTTTCTCTTAAATCTATCTTTTACCTCCACTCTACAATACTAGTGCCATTAAAAAAACCCTGATTAAGATTTACAAGAAAAAAAATCACGTCTCAAAACCAGTCAGCTTTGTCGATTCACCTTTGTAGATTTTCCTCTGTAGATTTCTCTAGGTCGACTTTGGGCTTCTGCTGCACAAATTTCTTATGGACAGGTATCTTTCGGGGAGCTATTCTGCTGGCAGTCTATACTTGTCGGTTTCTTGGCAGTTCTCCCCCTAACTGTTCAAAATGTCCGCTTTTATACTAAAAAACATTGGATCATTTGAATGGTTTGATGTCATCCCAATCAGTAAAATTCATATTTGATTGGATTTTGGTCTCTGAAGCATAATTTAAACTGATTGGCTGAATTTGAATTTGTTTTTGTACCACGGCAACACAGCACAAGCTATTTGTGTCAACCAAATGTTACATTTTAAAATTGGTCAGCACACTCTGTGCTTTCAGTCCTTGCCATCTTCCTCTCTCTCTTAAAGGTACAGTACACATCTACACCTTCATAACACTGCTAACAGATTTACTGAAGAAGAACACAAAATTTCGGTGGACAGAACAATGCCAGGAGGCACTTGAGAATTTAAAAGCAGTATTAACCACCATACCTGTTTTAATTACATCAAATTTGTTTTTGAAACCCTTCAAAGTTATGATCGATGTTAGAGATACAGGAGTTGGAGCTGTACTGCTACAGGAAGATGATGATGGAATTGAACAGTCAATTGGCTACTTTTCAAAGAAACCCAACACCCACCAGAGAAAATACTCTACCGTTGAAAAGAAATTAGTGTGTTTGGTACAGGCCTTACAACATTTTAATGTTTATGTGACCAACAGTGTGTCGGAGACAGTTGTGTATGCGGATCACAATCCTCTTACATTCTTGAAACAATTTAAAGACAAGAATATGGAGTCTTATGTTACAGACTTTTCATTTACAATTTGTACATGTTGCGGGTCATAAAAATGTGATAGCAGATGCTTTATCATGGATTTAAAAGATAAAGTATAGATAAGATTGAACATATACCAATGTTTTTGTGTGTGCAGAAATTAACATGAACTTAGATTAACGTCCTATGTATTTCATTGCAATGGGATTAGGAATTAGGAAAAAAAGCCATTTTTTCATTATGATGGTTCATTTTTTCTTGAGGGGGGAGATGTTAGGAAGTTGAAGGTGTGTACTGTACCTTTAAGAGAGAGTGAATGTTGTTTGCACTGAGAGCTTACAAGCACCTGTCATATGACTAACCAGCAGTTCCAGAGTGTACTGGAAAATTGAAAATACGTAACATTTGGCTATGAAATAGATACCTGAGTTGGTTACTGTTTTGATAACAATTCAAATGTAATCATTTTAAATTATACCTCAGGATACTGAAACCCAATCAAGCTAGAATTTATTATTTTGCCAACCTCAAACCAATGAGACAATCCGATGTTTGGGGTATAAAACAAAGGCAAGCAGTTTGAAAGTCAGATAGAACAACTGCCATTTAAAACACTCTCAATGAAACATACCTTTTTCATATGAAACAACTTCACATTAAAAAGAAAGAAGACAACCCAGGGAGTTTTTCAGCCAAAAGATGAAAGACACCGACGACAGTCACAGTATGGTTTTGAAATTCAGTTGATCTAATTTTAATAAGCATTTTATTGGAACAGCATATTGTTATAGAGTTAGAGGCAGATAATAAGCAGTTAAGAGAAAGGGGGCTTAGAGTTGTGAATAGTTGTTATTTAATGTTCACTTTTAGAGTTAAAGAATAAATTGATATTATTTTATTTAGATAGTGGAATTTGGGAGTTCTCTGTCACTCATACTTTAACAGATATGAGGAGGGGTGAGGTTTTCTGGATATTTGGTTTAATTAACAGAAGAATTCACCGTCGTGTCTTAACACTTGTCTTTCTAACATTTTCTTCTGCTGCCCCTATCAAACGTGTCTGATTAAGAAGATGGATAATCAGGAAATATCAGTAAATGAGATTCCTAAATTCTGATGAAGTTAGAGGACAACTGATTGCAATATCTAACTTAAGAACACCTTCTGATTTTTAAAAAAGCAATAGAAATTGTTGAAAGTATTTAAGAAAACAATATTATTAGCTAACATTCTATTTGAACACATGACCCTTGGATTGTGTCTCCCATTATCAGAGCAATGTCAATGCCTTAAATGAAGGGATTTAATTATGGTTACTAGGTTTGCTGATGAATGGGCAACAATTTGGTAATTGGACTATAATGTGAGATATGCGAACATGGTGGCCTGGGCAGAAAAATAGAAAAGCAAATTTTATTTAAATAGAAAGAGACTGCAGAATTTGTGGTACAGAAGGATCTGGGTTTCATAGTTCAAATGTTAGTATACAAACTAATGTTCGCATCACACAAGTGTCAGGCAATGACCAGCTCCAACAAGTCAAAATCCAATCATTGCACTTTGACATTCAATGGCTCACTGAATACCTCACTATCAACATCCTGGGGCTATCATTGAACATAAACTGAACTGGACTAGCCATACAAATAATGTGGCTTCAACAGTAGGCCACTGATAGTGCAGAATCCTGCAGCAAGTAATAGCATAGAGTTTGTACCTACACCAGGTTGATCACTAATCAACCCAGTGAAAATGTCCAAAAGATTTGGAGTAAACTGATTTTACTCTTAATAGACAGATTTAATAGCACTCAAGCAAGCACAATAACAGCTATAAAAACTTTAATAATAATAAACGTTTCACAGAAATATTATAAAACATAACACTGAAGGGATTCTTGTGGTGCAAAGGTAACGTACCTAAGTGTGGATCAAAAAGTTGGCATCATGGCCCACTTGTTCCAGAGGTGTCCCATTATATGCCTGGACAGGTTGATAAAAATATCTAAAACATGACACTGAACCACAAAAAGAGATATTAGGAAAAGGTTCAAGAAGTGAGTTTTCAGGGGTGTCCTGAAGGAAGGATCACCAATGGTGAGGCAATCAAAACAGGATTCTGAAGGGGGTAGAAATGGAAGAGCAGAGTTTCATGATGCATTTTCTCCCCATGTACTCTATCCAGAGCTGTCATGATTTTGGAAACTTATATCAGATCTTCTCACAGTCTGCTTCTTTCCAAGGGCAAACTGACTTAATCTCTCCCCATAACTGAAGTGTCTCCTCCTTTGAACTATTCTTGTAAATGACCTGCATTCTATCAAATGTACCCACATTCCTTCCTCTAGTGCGATGCCAATGTAGCTCAGCAAGCACAGGGGCAATAGAAAAAAGGGATTTGACGTGCTTTAAGAGAGGTGCAGCAAAAAGTGTACCCACAGTCCAGAGATATGTTCTCATCAACCTGTTCAGAGACTCACTTCTCGAGCAGCTGGAACTTGAACCCAGGCCTTCTAGCTCAGAGGTCCTGGATTTCTGAGTTCCATAATTTGGTCTTTTGCTCTGTGTCTGTACTCCTGACGCAAGACACAATTTGCGTTGGAGTTATGCAATCTAGATTGGCACTTTGAAAACATGAGTTTAAAATGTGTTGCTGGAAAAGCGCAGCAGGTCAGGCAGCGTCCAAGGAGAAGGAGAATCGATGTTTTGGGCATAAGCCCTTCTTCAGGAATGAAAACATGTGCAACTTGGGGCTTGTGCGCAACAACCACCTTCCTGGCACCTCTGGTTTGGGAAAGATTCAGCCCTCCCCACATCATCTGCCAGTCCAGGTCTCAAGGTTCCAACATGCTGTGCCCTGACAGGTGTCATGGAAGCCCAGAATCACCTACAGTGCCCCTCATGATTTTATAGACTTCTATAAAGTCACCTCTCAGTTTCCAATGGTCCAGGGAAAGTATCCCCAGCCTATTCAGCCTCTCCCTATAGCAGACAACAGAATATTATCTGGGCAGAGACATCAGCTATTCTTCACACAGTGAAATCTCACAATGAGAAGGATGGCTCTGGTAGTATCTTTAATGCCTATCAAAGTGGTATAACCAAAGCCCATCTGAAGACAGCACCTGGATCCAATTTTGGGTGGTAACAACTAAGTAATAATTATAGAATCTCTACAATTTGAACACTTGCCCTTTGGCCCATCAAGTCCACACTGTCCCCCTGGAAGAGCATCCCATCTGGACCCAATCCCCGACCACATCCCTATAACCCTGCATTTCCCTTAGCCAGACTGCACATTCCTGGACACCGTGGGCAATTTATCATGACCAATCCACCTAACCTGAATACCTTTGGACTGTAGGAGGAAACACACACAGGGAGAATGTGCAAACTCCATACAGACAGTTACCCGAGGATGGGATCAAACCAGGTCCCTGGCCCTGTAAGGCAGCAGTGCTAACCAACTGAGCCGTTCCTGGCCCTTCTGACTTTGACAAGCGTTGAACGCCATGAGCCTCAGGCTGATTGCGAACATGGACTGGTGGTGCACTGGTAGTGCCCCTACCTCAGAGCCAGGAGGGCTGGGGTACAAAGTTCCAGCTGCTGAAGGAGTCAGTGAACAGGTGGATGGGGGACATACCTGCAGACACACCTGTACCTGTACCTGAACCATCACCAGCTGCTGTAGCCCCTCCTCCACAAGCAGAAGACACACCTCCCGGAAATGACGCATCAAACAGGATGCCGAGGGTCAGAGTTCGGCGATTCTGCGTATCCAGGTGCTTTAAGGCGACTTTAAGAGAGTAGCGGCTGAGCGCCTTTATTTTTGGGCCGATTGCTGATAAATTCCCCCCACCCCGGGTCGGCAGGAGCAGCAGCAGGAGGAGGATGAGCGGCGAGGAGGTGAACGCTGATTTCCATGAGCAGCTCCGGCTGCAGCGGCTGTTGGAGGGCGGACAGGCCGAGGAGGCGCGGGGCCGCGCGAGCACGTTCGTGGACGCGGACGGCACCGAGTTCGAGTGGGACTGTGAGAAGAAGGCCTGGTTCCCCAAGGTACGGCCGGGGGGAAACCCGCCCTCGCT
>NC_057728.1:10893669-10931595 GCF_004010195.1 Chiloscyllium plagiosum
TGTGTGTGTCTGTCTGTCTCTTTCTCTCTCTTTATCTCCCCCACCACCAATCTTTCTTACACTCCTTCTCCACACACACCCTGACCCCTGTGTCTGTCTTTCTCTCCCTTGTCTGTCTTCCAGGATCTTATCTTTCTTTCTGCCCCTCAGGTCTTTCTCTCTCTCCCCCACCTCAGAATGCACTCCCTTCTCTCCTTTCTATCCCTGGATCCTGCGTGCTCTCTCTCTCTCTCTCTCTCTCTTTCTGTCTTCTCCATGTCCTACCTGCTGTGCCAGGGTGTTTTCCTCTCCATCCCCTGCCTCCCTAGTCTGTCTTGCCACAAATTCTCTCCAGGGTACACTTCATGCCCATCCCCTCTCCTCCCCAATGTCTTTCTTTCATCGCCTTCCCCAGTTTTTCTCTCCCCACCCAAAATAAGGTGCCCCTCTAATCCTATCCTCTTCCTGCACCCATCCTACCTGACTTTTCCCTCATTGAAAGTTTTCAACCACTTGTCTTGCATATCATGTCATGATGACTGTTTGTTTGTTTCCAGATCACTGAAGATTTTCTTGCAACCTATCATGCAAACTATGGTTACATTGAAGAGAACCCTGAGAATACTGGCAATTCTACCACTGAAACTGAGAAGACAGCAGCAGTTCTAGAAAAGTCTTCACAGAGCAATACGCCTCAAGGGGACCCTAAAGAATCAAAGCAAAAAGGGGAGAAAAGAAAAGTGGATGCAGGTAATGTTATTTTTCTTCTGTCATCTAGCACTTCAGAAGTTGTTAATGTGTTGGATATTAATTAGAGTTTGAAAATTTGATTTATTTAAAGGACTAGGCAGGTCCCTGAGTGGATCGCTGGTGGATATAGGTCACTACACTACTGTATTGATTTTGTCGAGAAACTCTGTGGCTGTGGCTTTTTTGCCTTCAGAGTTGGCAAGACACTCTTGAATTTTACTGGTACCTGTGTGTTTTCTCTGTCTGGCATTCTTTTTTTCCCGGTCTCCTCTTCAGGACCATTAGTGAGTGTAACCTGATGGTGTTAATTGTTTAAAATGCAAAGTTGATTTTTCATAAACTTTAGAATACAATGAGTACTGTAATTTGAGATTGTTCCCCTTGGCAACAGTTTGAGGCCGAATCAAGCTGTTTGCAACTTTGGTCTTAAATTTGATCTTGAACTGATTGCATCATTACTGACCAGTATTGGTTCCCTGCTTTGATTGGTTTTAAAAATCTTTTGCACGTTTTCACATCCTTCCATGGTCTTGGCCCCATCTATGTGTTAAATATTCTTAAAGCACTCAACCCTCTGAGATATCGGCAGTCCTCTAACTCTGGCCTTTTAATCATCCCTGTGACTTCAGCCAACAAGGGCTGGAACTCTGGAATTCCTTGCCTAAACCTCTCCAACTCTTCTTTTTGAAGATGTTTCTTTCAAATTAACTTGCCCTAATACCTGTTAATGTGGCAATGTCAAATATTGTTTACAAGTGCCTTGTAATTTATAGTATGTTTAAGGCACTATGCAAAATGAATGTACGAACATATGTATCTAACAAGAGCCTGCCTGTTGCTGTTTTTCATGTGTTCACCGATCCTGCCTCCACTACCTTTGGTGGCAGAACTTTCCAAAGTCACACTGCTCTCTGAGAGAAACAATTCTCATCTGATCTGAAGGTATTCACTGGGTTTCCCCAGGTTACAACAGCAGCTGCACCCAAAATACTTAATTGGCTGTAATACACAAGAAGTGTAAAATGATGAGGGGCATAGGAAGGGCAGACAGGAAGAACGGTTTGCTCTTGATGGAGGGATGAACAATCAGGGGGCATAGACTTAAAGGACAGAAGGTTTAGAAGAATTGTGAGGAAAAACATTTTCACCCAGAAGTTGATGGGATTCTCGAGCACTGCCTGTAAGGGTGGTAGAGGCGGAACCTCTCTCCACACCTAACTATTTAGAAGTGGACTTGCCATGCCAATTGCTGGAAAATGGGATTAGAATAGGTAGGTGGTTGATTTTTGAACAGTGTGGACATGCCTTTCCTGTGCTAGAAACTTCAATGATTCCAACTGTGGAGGTTGCTATGTTAACTGCATGTTCTTTCCTCTCTTGATCTCTTATTGAATTTTAATTCAAATTATCGCAATGTTGGCATTAGTGATAACCGTTCACACACGCATACTGGCGCATCTTGTAATTCATTTAGCATTGCTAATAGTTTTGAATCGTTTGAGGCTGATTTGTCAATCTTGTATTGTTGTCTTTAACTTGTCTCTTGAGATGGATGCAGATATAAATAAACAGTCTCTGAAAAAGAACAGGCGCAAGGTATTGTCTACATGGGGTGGCACGGTGGCTCAGTTGTTAGCACTGCTGCCTCACAGCACCAGGGTCCCAGGTTCGATTCCAGCCTCGGGCGATTGTCTGTCTGTGTGGAGTTTGCATATTCTCCCCTTGTCTGCGTGGGTTTCCTCCGGGTACTCTAGTTTCTTCCCACAATCCAAAGATATGCAGGTCAGGTGAATTGGCCATGCTAAATTGTCCATTGTGTTAGGTGCATTAGTCAGAGGGAAATGGGTCTGGGTGGGTTGCTCTTTGGAGGGTCGGTGTGGACTGGTTGGGCCGAAGGGCCTGTTTCCACACTGTAGGGAATCTAATCTAATAATGTCAGATTTCTGATAATGAAATTCTACAATTTGATCACCTAGATAAACAATTTTGAAAAGTAGAAAGCAAAATTCTGTTTTAATGCTGCAACCCACGTCATCATTCATGTGAAATGACCCATCTTGGTCTCACCAACTCTAACTTATTTCACCATACTACTCAAGTAATTGATTCTGACATTTTCAAAATTGTAAAGATGTTGAATTAATACTTGAACAACTGCGTTGCCTTACTGCTCACTCTCGTGCTTTTCTGATTTTTAAGAAGCATGTAGTACTTACCATTTTGTGTATCTCATCTATTTTATAGAGCTTCATTCATATTTAACAATGCAATTATATCTTTTAAAGGCTGGATTGACGTTGAGGAGCAGAGGAACACAAATGTGTATGTGTCTGGTAAGTACTGGCTTCAGGACTGCATGTCACTTGACAAAAACAAATCACTTGTATAGTTGGGTTTATTTCACCATGATGAAGTGCCTGTTATGATTCTGGTGAGTTGCAGATGCTTTGAGAGGCCAGCTCAAAGGTGCACTTCTGATGCAAGACTCCATTTGTTATGACTGGAATATGGCTTTTATTGTAAAGCATGCTTGGATAAAAGACCACAAGGTACTTTTCTTTGTACTGGGTAGCCAGTATAAGCATACATCCAGTCTTCTGACTGGTGAATAGATAACTGGCTGACTGTACATAGAAAGTTCCAACTTGCAAATTAGGTCTCTTAAGAAACAAAATTGCGTGAGAAGGTAAAACCCACATAGGGTTCCCTTACTATAACAGAATAAAGTGCCTTACGTTTTTTTAGTTTTTAACATTTTACTTTGGATAAATATCTGCTATATGAAGCTGAAATAGGATGTCGAAAATTCCTCGAGCAGAATTCCCTCTAAAACTGTCGAGGTCATGTTTTGAGTACATTGCTAAGCTTTTGTTGCCAAACTAAAATAGAAGTATTCCTGCTGTGGGAAAGCAACAGGATGGTGGCAAGACAATGTGATTTTAATAATATTGGATAAGGGATGTGTTTAGGCCAGGACACCAGGCTGACCCCCATTGCAGTTCTTCAACATTGGCCTATGAATATATTGATATCTACTTGAGAGGGAAGATGAGGCCTCTACTTGATGATTTTAAAAATAGGCACCTCCTTTAATTCTGTTAGCAGGGATGCAGAGTATTGACCTAGATTTTGTTCTGGTGGATTTGAATTCTATCTCAGGTGTATTTCAGAAGAGTATTAATATTTTTAAGGGAAGAATTGGCTACCCATCATCTCTCTATTTTTGTTTTGTAAATATCTTCTATTTTGAGCATTTCATTCAGGTTTTGTTGTCAAGATAAAATAAAAGCAACAAGCTATTAATTTTAAAGATCATACCATGACTACTTTGAAGTTTACTTCCATGATTTTATTTCCTCCAAGTGATTGTAAGTTTATGCTTCTTCAGTATATTGCATGCTTCAGTGTATTACAACATGTAGAAGGGAAATGGTCCTGCACCATCAAAACTTTACTTCCATTTGGAATTCTGGCAGGATGTTTTTCTAAGTTATTTCTCATTTGTAGGACTACCTCCAGACATAACAAATGATGAATTTGTGGAACTCATGTCAAAATTTGGAATCATCATGCAAAACCCTGAAACAGAAGAATATAAGATCAAATTGTACAAGGACAAAGATGGAAACCTCAAGGGGGATGGTCTCTGCTGCTACTTGAAGGTACGCAATTATTTGACCGTTGATTCTGAGTTTAATATTTGAACTATATTACAGGAAGTGTGTTTCTTCCTTTCTGACTTATCTAGTTTACATTGAATCATTATCTCTACCAAATTCTACAGGGAAGTCATTAACAAGACTGGCTAACTACATCTGATCCAATTCTAAATATTATTAAAACTGAATGTTACTGTTTTTAAACGTCACATGAAACTGAATTGGCCATTGTTTTCAAATATTTAAACTTATAGATGAAAAATCATGTAGACTAAAAAGTAAGTTTTTTTTTTTCCTTCTGATGTGCGTTGGATAGTAGACAGACATTTATTATCTTCCAACCAAATTGACTTTGAGATGTCAGAACAATTAGGCTTCATGTGAAACTGAACTTTTTTTTTTGTATAAGTTGGCTTTAACAACACCCCCAACTTGATGAATCAGTGCTACTCCAAGTTGAGCAAAAATTGTACAAAATGCCAAGTGTGTGAAGGATGCAAGATACTGGGTTAGGGACATCAATATCCATCAGCAAGAGTGTCTTGGAAGTAGTACTACTGATTTAAGTTGACCCATCCCTAAAGGACACAATTGCTTGACTTGGTCTATAGCAGGTCCTGACTAAATCAAGATGAAAACATCAACTTGGCCTCAACTTCACCAGTCTACCTGTTGCAATGCATGACAGTGTTGACAAGAGTGGTTGGGATAATTGTGCAAGGGAGTGGGAAATAAGTAAGAAAATGGAGTGGAAGAGTAGGGTTAGTCAGGATGTGTTGGCAGGCCCAGGTATCAGGTCAGGTCATGGAGGAGTTGTATGGGTGGTAGGCTGTAATCGGGTCCAGTCAGGAGGAGTTGGTCACGGGGCAGCTGATGGTTCAGTGGGAGGAATTTGGGGTCCAGTTGGGTGCTAGGGTCCACTTGTGTTGGGTCAGGGATGGGATTAGTTGGGGAAGCTGGGAATGGGTTTTGGGTGTGGTGGAAGGGGAGCGGTCAGTTGTGTGGTAAACCAGGAGTTTGATGGACTGTCACATTTTAATATTTCCGGATAACTGTCCAAAGTCTCTAGCTCTCACAGTTGGAGACTTTTCTGAAGATTGTTAGGGAGCAGGGAAACTTCACATTGGAAATTTAGACTTCTCAGTGAATCCCTTTAGAGTCAGCACATGGGGAACTCTGTGGGATCCTGACCTGCATTCCTGGATCTGGGCTTTTATATACTTTTGATCAGATCACTTTTTGTTCTTCTAAATTTGCAATATAAGCCTAGGCTTATCCTGTCCCTCCCACATAGAATCAACCTCGTAAATCTTTTGACACTCTTGTCGAAGACAAATATTTCTTTTTCTGAATAAAGAGACTAAACTTGTCATGGATATGGAGGAGGAAGTAGATTCAAAACTGTGATGAGAAACTACCACACTTGGAGGATTGTGAATCTGTGGAAATTACTGGCCCAGAGTGAGGTAGAGGCAGAATCAATCAATGGATTCAAAAACAAAATAGATATGTTTCTGATTTTTAAAAAAGCAGAATAAAGTGTAGTTGGGAAGAGGCAGGAGAGTAGAGTTGAGATCTGCCATGATCATGTTAAAAGACAGTGGGCTCGAAGGGCTGAATTGCCTACTCCCATTCCTAATTGCTGTGTTCTTATCTGTACACTCTCAGAAAATCAATATACTTGTTCTTGCATCTCTAATTCCTTCATATTAAAAGGATATCATACAATTTTCCTCCCTTGACAAAACTACTTTTTTGTGTTCCAGAAAGAATCTATTGACCTTGCTCTCCGATTTTTGGATGAAACTGAATTGAGGGGATATAAGCTACATGTAGAAGTCGCCAAGTTTGAGATGAAAGGACAATATGATGCCAGCAAAAAGAAGAAGAAAAGCAAAGACTACAAGAAGAAATTGCTTCTGCAGAAAAAGTACCTTTATATCAATTATACCTTTTTAGTTTGGAAGCTTTCTTCTTAATTATGCCTGCAGAGTTGCTGTTGTCAGTAATCATCTGAGATTTACTATTCACATTATAGATTATGGCAAGCTTGGGTAAGGTGGACAAGAAAAAGCTGTTTCTATTAGTACAAGGATAGGGGACATATTTTAATGTTTTGATTGAGATTTGGAGCAATATGGTGAAGTGTTTTTTTTTAAATCAAGTGGTAATGAGCTGAAACTTGGTACCCATCAAGATGATGGATATGGAAATACATAATGATTTAAAAAGTCTACTGGATGGGCACTTGAAGGAAATAAACTTGCAGGCTATAGAAATCGAGATGGGGGAGTTGGTCTGACTCTATTGTCCTGGGGAGAGTTGCTATATACTAACTTGGCCAAATGCTGCCTTTGAATTCCTGATCAGACTCTGGGCATAAAGAATACTAATCAGAAGCTATACCCTTCAGGAATAAGCCCATACTTTCTAATACCTAACTACACAGTAGTTGGGGAGTATAAAAATAGGAACTGTTGTGCTCCACACTAAATCACTTCCTTTCTGATTTGGTCTCCCAAAAGCTGCTTTATTCTCTTCAAAACTGAGCACAAGTAGCATAAGACCAGGTATGACTTTTTTGAGTTAATTTTTCAGACTCCAGTTCAGCATCTTTAATAGCAGTAAATCGAACTATCATTCAAAGAATCCTGTATGAGAGCAAGAAAGAAACCTCCTTATTCCCATTAATGCGATCTCTTTATACTATTGAGCAAACTGTCTGATCTTGGCAGGCACTGGACTTGAGGGAATACCCTCTTTCTCAGTAAAGGCCAACTGTCTAGCTAACACATAGTTTTTTGTTCGTCTCTGTTCGTTACCAGTGCTATTGATTTTGATTTTGTTCCTTAAATTGTGGAGTGAATTGAATTGGCTGAACATTGCCTTGAGGACCCAGCAACACCGATGCCAATGCTGAGATAGATCATTGGCTTAGCACTTCTAGATGAAGTCGGATGCAAATGCTTCAGCCATGTCTTTGTAAAATTGTGCCAAGCTTCCTGATCAATAGGATAGGAAGATTTGTAGAGCTGTTGCCCTCATTAGTTGTTTAATTGTCCACCATTCTTCAACAGGATGTGGCAGGACTGCAGAGCTGTGATGTAATTCATTAGTTGTGGAATGTTTTGGCTCTGTCATGTGCTGTTTCTCACCTACAAGTCATGTGATTATTGTTTTTAAGTGCAATTTTATGATTCTCATTGCCTATACCACCTCATGATGCCCAGTTATGAGATGTTAGATCTATTCTGATTCGATTCCATTTAGCATCGTTTGGTATCACAGCACAATGAATGGTATGTTCAGTGTGAAGAGGAAATTTCGTCTCTCCAAATCTGTGTACGGTGATCACTCCTATCACAGTAATGAATAGATGTATCTGAGTCAGGTAGATTTGTGAAGACCAGGCCTACTAGATATCTAGCTTCCTCCGCATCTGCCGCATGTCCTGTCTAGCAGCTATATCCATGAATATACACCAGGCTTCGTCTAACTGCAGCGAGCCACTCTGGACATTTAAGTATTTCACAGTGTGTTCTGTGTTTTTGCCTCCCTCTATGTTCACTCCAAGTAGTGTTCAACATGAAGATGTATTGTTTCATCAGCTAAGGAAGTGATGTGTGGTAATTGATAGAGTTCATTGACCATGTTTTACCTGATGGCATGAGAATTCATGGGACTCAAAAGTCAATGTTGAGGGCCCCCAAGGCTTCTGACTGTATGTGCGCTGCCACTTCTATAGGGTCTTTCATGCTAGTGGGTTAGAACATAACCAGGATTAGTTATGCATGAAAGCAAAAGTGATTTTAAAAACTTAAAGGTTTGATTTCAATGTCCATTAACGGGCTGAATGACGTGGTTCTTCCAGTCTTTAAGCAGCAGGAACTGAATAACTTTATTGCTTCAACATTTTTAAGAATTTATTTTTGAAACAAAAGCAAGATGCTACTGATGCTGGAAAGTAAAATGGTGACTAACTATGCTACTCGCATTCCTGAACTGTTCCAAGTCAAGCATTTATAGTACAGAAATAACACTGGCGTCTGTTGTGGAAAATTGTCCAGATGTGCCCTGTCCAAAAAAAGGACAAATTCAATCCAGCCACTTATCCACTCCATTGTAAAGTAATGAAGTAGTTTTTGTCCCAGCATAACTGACGTCAGTGAAAACAAGGGAAAATTCACTCCACTGGTTTAAATGTGACCCTAATATAAAAGAAAATGATTGTACTTGGAAGCCAATCATCTCAGTCCCAGGGTGGTATTACTGCAGATGTTCATTCGGGAATGCTACCTGCATATTTCCCTCCATGTCATGGGCTCTTCTGATTTGAGGCTGTATAATTGTTCCTTCAATGTTATGAAATCAAAATCCTGGCATTCCCAGCAGCAGCAGATGGACTGTGGCATTTCAACTTGCCACCACCACCTCATGCCCCAACTTGGCACCTAATTGCTTTTTTTAAGTCTCCTCCCCGCACTTTCTCTACTCCACTAGGGTGTCACCTTTTGTACCTGGTAAAAGCCTCTTTTCCTTCTAGGGCTACATTTTACCCAACATATTGGGTCTGTATTTTCTCCAATTCCTTTTTGAACATTTCTCTCTCTGCACTGTCCCTTGTTAGACCTTCTACATGTTGACATAAAAAGCTCTCCTGAACACATTATGACCATGCGCAACGTCAGAAGAATTACCTAGTACAGTACAACCTCGATTATCCAAACAAGATCTCAAAGGCCTGATGTTTGGGTAAACTGTTATCAGAACATTTGATTGTCCGAACAAAATACTCCCCACCCATGTCGTTCGAATAATCGAGGTTGCCCTGTAAATGTTTATTCTCAGAAGTCTGCTTGTATATGGATAGGTCTTTTAAGATAGGTTTCTATTGACAGCCACAATTCCTTGTTGTTAGGCAGCTGGATTGGAGACCAGAAAGAAAACCTGGCAGTTCTCGATTACGATGTGAACGAGTTGTAATCCTTAAGAACATGTTTCATCCAAAGGATTTTGAGGTAAGTTAAGGCACTCAGATGGATTATGCATTGATTTTTTTTTACACTTACTCCCGGTACAGGCATAATATGAATAAATAACTTTATGCAGTTTCAGGATTAAATCATTATTGGGTTTGCTCTAACCATATTATGATCTAATTGTACCAAAGATTGGATTAAACTAGTCTAAATAAACAAGTCTCCCACATTATTTCAATTTCAACTTTTATCTGTTTTCAGCTGATCTAGTCTAGTTTGAATTCATTTTGCATTGATCTTTAGCTAGTTGAATAACATGGGTCACCAAGAGAATTATTGCTTTTTGTAACTTCTGTGGAATGCACTGTCCATGAGTATTCATAGCATGCTTGTGTATGTATATGAGGTTCCTGAACATAAGTGCCAGGAAGCCCAAGGTGACTTAAAGTCTCAGAAAATTTTATGCAAGGTTTTATCTGAATCTGAATTTTGGCCTCCTGTCAATGTACGTTTCCCCTCTCCTTTCTAAGTGTTCTGGGCAGGCTTGAAAAATTCTACCTTTTGTTTTACACAAGGATGTGTGGGATAAATTGAGGCAACTTGTATTTCAAATTAGCACAGAGACAAAAAGAAAAGAGATGGCTTTCAAAATAGGACACATGCTCGGACAAGAACTATCAAAACTGGAGATTGTCTACTTGCTGTGCAAAGATGAAGAATGCTACAAACAGTAATATTAAACTGTAATTACGTGTAATTCTATGCAACAAGACTTAAATCAGCAGGAGAAAATGTCGCTGTCAATGATATGACTCATTTAAAGTTTACTAACTTTAAACGTTTTATAGGAGGATCCACTGGTTTTGAATGAGATCAGAGATGATGTTCGACTAGAATGTGAAAAATTTGGTCAAGTCAAAAAAGTACTTCTATTTGATGTAAGTATTTTTTGTTTTTTCAAAAATCATTCATTTTGTACATGGTTTTTGTGTGGATTATTAGAGGGTAATATCAATGAAGTTGCAACGTGGGGTACTACAAGATTAAGTACTTCAGGTCCCAGTTGTTCACTCCCTATATCCATGATTTGGATCTGGGGCAACATGTAGAATTTCCAAATTTTGCACATGATACAAAGCTTACCAGGAATGTGTATTGTGAGGAAGATGTCCTTCTGCTAGTTTAAACGAGACCCACAGAAAAGCTCACCTCGTAATGTGTAAAAGTGAGTGACAAAGAACTACCAAATCCTACTATTTAAAGAAAGAAATAACAAGTTATTCTTTAACTCCAAGAAAATAAAACATTAAACATCAACTATCTACACTATAAAACTCCTTTGTCTGATCAATTTATCTATCTCCCACTTTACAAATCTATACTGATCCAATAAGTTTTACAAAAAATTTAAATTTCAAAACCATTCAGCTGTGTCAATTCTCCTCTGTATCTTCCTCCAGATTTTTCTGGGCCTTTTCTTCGGTCTTCTGCTGTACAGATTTCATATGAACAGGTACCTTTCAGAGAGCGGTTCTGCGGGCAGTCTGTGTTTGTTGGTGCCCTTTGCCATTCTGGTTAACTGTTCAAAATGCCTGATTCTTCTACCCCAAAAGAACCGATTAGTCCCATTGGTTTGATGTTGTCAAAACAGTAAAATTCAAAATCAGTTGGACTTTGGTATCTTGGAACATAATTTAAACTGGCCAAATTCGAAATTGTTGTGTACCATAACAGCTCAGCTATTTGTTTCACAGCCAAATGTTACATTTTTAATCTTTTCAGCACAATCTGTGTTTTAAGTCCTTGACAGCTTTCACTCTCTTAAAGGTACAGTACACCTACAACTTCATAACAGTAGATGGGACAGACAGTGCAACCTCTATTATCCAAACATCGTTTATCTGAATTTCAGACTATCCAAACAAGATCTCAAGGCCCCGATGTTTGGGTAAACTGTTATTCAAGCAGTCTGTTATCTAAACAAAATACTCCTTGCCCGTGTCTTTTGGAAAATCAAGGTTGCCCTGTAATGTAGAAAAATTACTCCACTTTGGAGGGAAGAACAGATGTGCAGAGTTTTTTTAAGCAGTGAGAAATTAACAATTGTAGAAGTTCAAAGGCACTTTGACCTTATCAATAAGTCACGGAAGGCTAACTCAGTGGTGCAGTAAGCTTTTAGGAAGGCTAATGGAATGCTGCTGCAAAAGGTGTCGTGACAATTCAGATGTCGTGAAATCTTGGTTTCTATTTTTAGGAGCTCATTTAGACTGCACTTGGAGTGCAGTTTGCAGTTTTGGTCTCCCTACCTTAGCAAAAATTTTAATGCTGTAGAAAGGAAATAACAAAGGTTCACCAGACTGTTTCCCAAGGTGGAATGAAGGGAATTGAGCCTGTGTGCTGTAGAGTTTTGAAGAATGAGAGGTGATATAATTGAAACTTGCTTATTGTGGGTAAGGTGTCTCGATCAGGGAGCAAATTTTAAAAATTAGAGGGTGCCATTTAGATTCAGAGATCGGCTTTTTTTTAACTCCAAGGGTGGCAAATCTTTGGAATTCTCTTCCCTTGATGGCTGTGAAAGCTCTGTTTTTTGATTACCAAGCATAGTCCAGAGGCTAAAGCTCTGAGGACACTGGTTCAAATCCCAAAGCTCCTTGAAAGTGGAGTCGCATGTAGATAGGATAGTGAAGAAGGCATTTGGCATGCATTCCTTTCTTGGTCAGAGTATTGAGTATAGAAGTTGGGAAGTCATGTTGCAGCCGTACAGGACATTGGTTAGGCCACTTTTGGAATATTATGTGCAATTCTGGTCTCCTTTGAAGAAATGAGAGGTGATATAATTGAAACTTGCTTATTGTGGATAAGGTGTCTCGATCAGGGAGCAAATTTTAAAAATTAGAGGGTGCCATTTAGATCAGAGATCGGCTTTTTTTTAACTCCAAGGGTGGCGAATCTTTCACAACTCCAAGGATGTTGTGAAACTTGAAAGGGTTCAGAAAAGATTTACAAGGATGTTGCCAGGGTTGGAGAATTTGAGCTATAGGGAGAGGCTGAATAGGCTGAGGATGTTTTCCCTGGAGCTTCGGAGACTGAGGGGTGACCTTATAGAGATTCTTAAAATCATAAGAGGATAAATAGATAAGGTATTTTCCGTGGGTGGGGCAGTCCAGAACTAGAAGGCATCGGTTTAGGGTGAGAGGAGAAAAATTTGAGAGCTAAGGGGATCTGGATGGGTATGTGAACAGGAAGGTTCTCTAGGGATATGGGCCAAGTGCTGGCAAATGAGACTAGGTTAGGTTAGAATATATGGTTGGCAATGACCAGTTGGACCGAAGGGTCTATTCTCGTGCTGTGCATCTCTATGACTGAGAGCAGCTTTTGGAATTTTAAACTCAATATTACTGTAATTGAAACTCGTTTTGTGATTGCTATGAAACTGTTATTAATTGTAGTTTTTAAAAAAAAAACACTCTGGTTCAGTAACATCTTCACCTAGTCTGGCCAACATGTAACTCCAGACCTACAGCAATGTGGTTGACTTTTAACCAGCTTCTGAAATGGTTGAGTAAGCCTCTCAGTTCAAGAGCAATTAGGAAGGGACAATAAATATCCATATCCCGTGAACCATAAAAACAAATGTATTAAAAATTGAAGATGTGTTTAATGTTGGATCTAATTTCCAGAGACACCCTGGTGGAATAGCCTCTGTAGCATTTAAAGAACCAGAACAAGCTGATCAATGTATCCTGATGCTTAATGGAAGATGGTTTGGTGGACGCCAGATAACCGCTGAGACGTGGGATGGTGTTGTTGATTACCAGGTATGAGGGAAAGATTGATATTATTTTGGATGAATTAGAAGCAGGCCATTTGTCGTCATGTTAATTTTAAAAATGCCAGTGCGTTACCTCAAATGTGTGCTTTAATCTTTCTGACCCAGCTTATGGAGGACTTTTTTTTCCCAATTAGATTACTTAGTGTGAAGTTTTCAAAAAAGTTTTTGATAGCTTCAAGAATGCTGCATCCATTTCTCCTTTCCCAGTTTTGTTGGTAACCTCCTCAAACAAAAAATTCCCCAAGTTTGTCAAGTGATTTCTTATTTGTAAATCCATGCTCACCAATCCCAATCAGATCGCTACTATCTGTTATGATAGTATCAATTGTCTGTTGTTCCCATTCTTTATCAATATTTAATGTTTTCCCTACTACTGATGTAAGGCATCAGGAATTGATGCCTTCCAATTCACCGGAATTGTTCCAGAATCTAAAGTACAGAATAGGAACAGGCCCTACAGCTGTCCGTGTCTGTGTTGACCCATGATGCCATTCTAACCTAATTTCATCTGTGTGGTCTGTATCGCTCTATTCCCTGCGCATTATTTTGAAATGCATTGTCTATCTGTCTGACCATCTCCTTCAACACAGATGTAGATCATCAGCTGGGGATTTATCAACATTCACCTGCATTATGTCTCCACAACAATCATCTTAATACTATTTCCTTTAACTCCTCATTCACCAGAGCCACTTGAACGTGCCTCCGGTGACTCTGTGTGGAGTTTGCACATTCTCCCCGTGTCTGCGTGGGTTTCCTCCGGGTGCTCCGGTTTCCTCCCACAATCCAAAAATAGGCAGGTTAGGTGAATTGGCCATGCTAAATTGCCCATAGTGTTAGGTAAGGGGTAAATGTAGGGGAATGGGTCTGGGTGGGTGGTTCTTCGGAGGGTCTGTGTGGACTTGTTGGGCCAAAGGGCCTGTTTACACACTGTAAGTAATCTAATCTAATAATCTAAAACACTCTCTCTAGTTCTTTGAGATTTCTGTGGCTTCCTCCATGAAGGTAGATAGACAGTGTAACAATTTAGCTTACCTGTCATTTCTCTTTGCTGTTATAAATTCTCCTGATGCTACTGATACACACACATTTTATCCATACATTTCCTTTTACGTGCCTAGAAAAACTTTTACGGTCTGTTTTGTTTTTATTTTGGTAGTTCACATTCATATTCTGTTCTCCCTATCCTTCTTAATTTCTTGGTCTTTTCATAGAATTCCTACAGTGGTGAAACAGGCCATTTGGTCCATCGAGACCCATTCCACTCTCCTATTACTTTGTTTCCCCCAACTAATGCACGTAACGTACACATCCCTGAGCAATATGGGCAATTCAACATGGCAATTTGCCTAACCTGCACATCTTTGAATTATGGGAGGAAACCAGAGCACCCAGAGGAAACCCATGCAGAGACAGGGAGAATATGCAAACTCCACATAGACAGTCACCCAAGGCTGGAATCAAACCTGGGTCCCTGGCTCTGTGAGGCAGCAGTGCTAACCACAGAGCCACCGTGCCACCCTCTTATGAATGCCCTTTCTAGCTACCTTCAGTGGGACCCGAACATACGTGTGGAGACCTGAATCGATTCTCAATCCATCACCTTTAACCACTCTGTCACGACTACCGGAACTTTGTATTGTGTAAACCTCCCAATCTTTAGAACTACTATGTTCTCTGGCAACTTGATAGGCCTTTTATTTTGATACAATCCTGAACTGCCTTTGTTCACCACAGTTGACCGACCTGAGTTTTTGCACTTCGACGGAATGCATAGATGCTCTAAGTCGTGTCATAGATTGCCTTTGTACAGTCGTGCCTTTTAATTTTCTCGAATCATCTCAGTCAATTTGTGCTTCATGCCTTCATAATTTCCCTTAAAGTTATTAAAATTTGATTCAGTTTGAGCTGCCTCCCTTGCTAACTGTGAGGCAGTGGAGGAAGGATAATGGTGCAGACATTGATGATGAGCTGGCTCAGTACTGATGGACTCTTAAGCTATACCTTTTCTATTTTCTTATTCTAAAAGCTATTCAAAATGGTGTCAGATCACATTGACATTGTAAAAGCTTTCCACTATTTTACACTCACTGTAAAATGCAGGTGACAATAGATTCAGAATGTAAAATTTTTTCATAGTGGTCACTCATGTCTAAAGGCTTTTCCAAAACAAGATTGTTAATTAGCCCTTCTTCATTACATATTACTAGATCTAAAATAGCATGTCTTCTGTTGGTTCCTCAACATACTGCTCGAGAAAACCATTCCTAACCCACTCAAGCAGGACATTTCTAATCCAAACATTTAGTTTAAACTTTGCCCTGTAACTAACTTCAAATAGGCATCTTACTGGGAACTTTTGAGAAAATTTGAAGAGCGTGCCACAAAAACTTATCTATTTTATCTAAGCAGCAAGATGTTTACTTTGTTAGAAATGAAGTGGTTACTTTCTTTTTTTTTAAAAAAACATGTTTAAATAGTATCTTAAATTCTTCCAGATTGAAGAAACTGTGAAAGAAAGAGAATACCGTTTGAAGACATGGGAATCATTTTTGGAAGGTAAGTCTGCCAGTGACTCAAAGACTACAGAGGCAAGTGGTCAAGCATCTTTAGAAGTCTCAGCTCCTCCAGAGGATAGCACAGAACGGTCTGAGGACAAAGGAAAGCAATCAGCAGGCAGTTTAACACCTTCAGAAGATAATGAAAAGCTATCAGCGGACACAGTAACGCTGTCAAAGGACAATACAAAACCTACAGTGGACAGTGCAGCACTTTCTGGGGATCTTAAACACCAAGATGTGATTGATTCTATATCTGATACTGAGAAGGCGGAAGAGAAGTGGATTGAAGAAAATTTATCTACGGACAGCAGTATTGATGGAAGTGTTGATGATGCAGAAGAAGAGCAGTGAGTTCTTATTGGGACTTTGCTTTTAAATGACTGCTTAAAAATACCATTTTTATCTGAAATATTGTAGAACATGGCTGGATATCTGGTGTGCAGGTTTTTAATTGTCACGTTGACTGCTTTAATTGAAAGAAGCTTTAACATAGTTAATATTTGGTGTCAAACATGTATTTAAGGATTGTGCCATTTTATGCTCAATTGAGAGAAACCTTTTCCGTCTTAACTTCTTATCCACTGACTTCAATAACCGTTCTTCTCTGGGAATACGTTGAGGTAAAAATGCAAACAGTTCTCAATTTTCTTTGCAGTTTATTCATCCGTTTTCCATGCTGCCTGATAAAGCAGTATTTTGTTTCTGTATAGCTTACTAAGTGTCAGCAGTTGTTGGCTGTGCCATCCGAATCACCCTTTTTTTGATATAATGTTTAGAAATTGATAAACTCCAGTCATGTAGGATGCTGCAGCAGAGTGCATAGCTTTCCTCATGAGATCTCACGCTATCTATCATTTGATGTTCCTAGTAACAGGAACCATGAGTGGTATTTTTCCTTTACTTTCTCTCTCTTCAGTTGAGTTTATTGAGTTCATATTGCCACAAACGTGTGAAAACAGTGGACAGGAGGTAATCCACTTCTGCAGTTAGCCTGTCTCACATCAGTATCATGGTATATACATTCTACTAAGTACCTGAAGCCTGTAATGTTCTGAGAAAGGCAAAACCGTTAAAACCCAACTAACTTTTGAGGACGCAGGGGTTATCTCAATGAGGCAACAGAAACTGTTTTCTAATCTGACTGAACAGAAGTTCAATTTTAAAAATCTCCCAATACCAGGTTATAGTCCAATAGGTTTATTTGGAAGTACAAGCTTTAGCAGCACTGTTCCTTCATCAGGTAGCTAGTGGGGCAGGATCATAGGACACAGAATTTATAATAAAAGATCATAGTGTCATACAACTGATGTGATGTATTGAACAAACAGATTGCTGTTAATTCTTAGAATATGGATGTTGGTTTTGAGTGATTTAATATGTAAGTGCAATTGTACACTTTATGGCCCAAAACTATTGGAGGGGAATAGAATGCTACAGGCAGCCTACATTCAGGATCTCTTCTAAAAGTGGTGAAATTATTCTCTCTGTAAATATGCACCAAGGAAACATCCTCTTTCTTTTAAAAGATGCGAATGACCCCTCGATATATTTGGAACAAACTGGAAGGAGGTAACTTCATTGAGCAGAAGAAACCATAATGGCAGTAAATCATTCCCTACACTTTACATCGAGTGTTGCGTGCTGTGTAATCTGGAAGAAAAGTTCAGTTTTAGTGATTTGAGTTACTGAACTATGTTTAGGATTTAAAAGTTCTTTGTTTCATCACATCTAGATGCATTTATTATATCAAAATATTAATGTCTGTAAAGTGTCAGATTTGTTGACTTGCTAGAAACTTCCAGTAGCTGTAGTCTTGTCAGATTCTGTTCTTCCTGTGAATTCCCCAACTGTTTCTTTCTTTACGTTTTATCTGCTTGAAATCTATTTGCATGATGATAGCCGTTCGCACATTGTTTCCCACTTCAGGTTTTTAATAGCATGTCTCCCCTGGGATGAGTTCACACTTCCGTTTTCTAACTATTTCCCTGAGCTGCTGGGTGAAACACATTTAAAGTACCTGTTCCGCATGCCATCAGTTTCAATAAGTTTGATCATTGGTATGGTCTAGGCTCTCAAAAGCTCCAGAAATAGCTCCAGAAATAACTCCAGAAAATGTTAGGCATACTCAGCAAGTCTGACTGCATTTGTGTCGGGGGTGTTCTCATGAAGGACTGGCCCTAAAAAAAACTTTGTCTTCTCAGATGCAGTTCGACATGCAGTGCTTTGACAGCACTTTCTAGGATGTGCAGTATTTTGTCTTCTGTATTTTGGGGGAAAAAAACACTGATTCATAAGTGATCATCATTTCCACTGGAATAAAATTGTACTGAAGAGGTTCTCAACAAGTATTGCCTCAATTATTTGCAGCAAATAAACAAAAAAACCCTTAAGACAGTATCTAATAGATCACAAAATGCAAGAACATCTTCTTGTGCATTTACACTTTTTTTTAGGATTATTAGCATTTTGAAGGTGTTGCTGTCATCTCTCGCATTCCCACATCACTAACACATTGCAGATTTAGTTTACAGGTCCAAATTGTAAGATCCATTCTTTTTTTTTTGTTGGTGTTTTTAAGGTTGTTCTCTCATTAGAAAGAGTTGACTGGTGGTGGGTTAATCTGAGGGTCACCTTGCCTCAGTCCTTCACAGCAAACCTTTACCAGTGTGGGAATTGACCCCTTGCTGTTGGCATCATGCTGCATCACAATTCGGCCATCCTGTCAACTGAGCTAACCAACCCTGTGTTTTTTTTTTATTTAGGAATTTCCCAAATTGCTGTATTACTTATTCTTTCTCTCTTTGAATAGCCCTCTAACCAGTCCAAACTCTTGACATCCTTCCTTGATTATAGATTTGCAATCCTATAGTTTTCTTCCTGCCATTTCCATTGTTCAAACTGAAATTTAATCTGGTGAAACAGGTTTCCTTCCCAAAAGTGCCCTTTATGTAATTTTTCTCAGTGAAGCCTTGAATTTTAACCCTCTTGGTATCTTCAAATATGACACTGCATGTTGATTTCTCAATTTTAAAATCAGATTTTCTTTTTGCATGGTGATTTATGGTGAAATTGTGCAGGTAGAACAATAAGCCATTTAATGCCTTTCCTCAATTCCCTCTTCCTCATTATCTTTAAAAAATAGCATGTGCTGACATACTTGTATACTGACATCGGGATTATCTGATCTTACTGCAACCTCCCTTCAGAGCAACTATGATTCAACAATGAATGTTGGTCTTTCTAGGGATGCCAGTCTCCAATGAAAGTTTTGAAAACCATATTTCAGGCAGGTACTGCTCAGTCAGATGTTAGAAAGATGTATATTTTTCAGAGTGGTATAATTGAAAAGAGAAGTCATCACCAAAGACCAGTGTCTTCCTCAATTTTTTTTTTGTTGTTTGAATGCCTTGGACATATTTGCAAACAAAGAGTTCTCTGTGATCTCATGCTTGCATTCTCACAAACCAACCCAAAGCTAGACCATTAAACCTGGGTCTAACTGACTGGTGGCCCAAACTGAGGATCTTCTATCACCCTGTGATCTTGCTATTGGAAACAGAAAGATCTGAGAAAGTCACCTTATTCCATCCTTGAACTCTGGTTTATTGTTACATGAGGTTTTTTTTCCACCATCCATAAAAACGGTGGATTTATATGTCCTGTCTCTGAATGTGATTTGGATTTTTTTTGGATATATTAGAAAACAATGGAAACATGCCCAATTGTTTAATAAGTTGATTTTCCTTTTTTTTTGTCATTAAGCCTGGCTGCATTTTTTCTCCTAGACATACTGGTGATTCGATTGGACATTTATACTTTTTTGGATCTCAGGAAGTGATGAGGCTGTATTCCTAGCACACTCCAATAAAGTTGTTTAAAAGTTCAGGAGCTTGGCCATGATACTTGAATGTGAACTTTGAGACTGCCAAGTTACTGTTAGTCCACATCCAGAGGCTAAAAGTGATTAGATGATATGTTTCTAATATAAAATAAAGTAGGACAGTATTGAAAGCAACTAAAATGATCTTGGAGATGGAGGTATCCCTCTTGATTTGTAAGATAGACATATGAGCACGGTGGTAATTAACAAGTATGAGAGACCAGGGACTCCACACTGTAAGTGCCATAACTACCTCTGACAAAAGTTACATTTAAAACTAAGTCTTAAGGGTGTAGTGCAGTTCTACAAAATGGGCCATCTGTCATGCAGAGAGAAAATCTCAAACCTATGATACTCATGCCAGTTTTTAAAGAATCATTCAGTAGAATAGATTGTGTAGGACTGTTACCAAAACCCAAATGTAGTACACCTAGTATGTTCTTGCAACTATGGGCTTAAAAAGGTGAATCGATTTAATTTTCAGGTCCTACTTCTTTGAGTACAATTGCAGCTAAAGTAGTGGGGGTGAAATAATTCTGTTTTTAACTTGTTCTAAGCTATCAGTATAAATACAGCTTGATCCTCTAATTGTATGTGTAAACCTTTTTCACGAGCGACTGACAATTTGGACATGAAACAGTTAAAGTTCACAGCATTGTCATCCACAGTCAACAAGATATCATAAAACACTCTAATGATTAAACTCTATTGTGATGAATTACCTCAGGATTGGAATAAAGTTTTGAAATTTCTGTTATTTAACACCAGAGATTCAGCAAATTAATTGAGAAATTAATTGACTTAGTCCATTTGAATTGACCTATGAGATAAGAGGTCAATCAAGGAAAAGTTCGCGAGGAAAGACAAATCTTCAATATTAGATTAAACTGTTGCGAGAGAGACTCAGCATGCAAAGTAACCTGAAGAAGGGCTTATGCCCGAAACGTCGATTCTCCTGTTCCTTGGATGCTGCCTGACCTGCTGCGCTTTTCCAGCAACACATTTTCAGCTCTGATCTCCAGCATCTGCAGTCCTCACTTTTTCCATGCAAAGTAACACAACAGCATCTGAGAACTTCAAAGGTAAAGATAAAAGAATGGAAAAAAAATAATGTTGCAAACAAAACATTTCAAATAGGAGAAAAAATGTTGACATTTTTACCTTTACAAGCAAACTTCTGAATGAAATTCAGTGGTCCATATCAAACAAGTAGTAAAATGACATCTAGCAGGTAGTCCAGACCAGAGGAAAAAGCTTCTGTTTTATGACAAAACAATTGTATTGTCAAGTGAAGATACAAAAAATGAGTATATTAGGTGGTAAGCATATCAGAGGATATTGAACATGCCCCATAAACTTTCTTGCTGATCCTATCTGAACAGCTAATTGCAAAGGTACTGTAATGTGAAAGAATCCTAAGGTAAGGTCATTATAGAGGAGAAAGTGAGGACTGGATATCCTCATTCCTGAAGAAGGGCTTATGCCCGAAACATCGATTCTCCTGTTCCTTGGATGCTGCCTGACCTGCTGCGCTTTTTCAGCAACACACTTTAAGGTCATTATAGAAGCATGCATCTGCTCTCTGACGTAGAAGATGGTGATGAGTTTAACCCGAGGGTCACTGTGCCTCAGGTAAGATTGAGAAGGCCGGATCTTCATGGTACCTCAGCTGGTACAAGAATTGAACCTGCATGGTTGTTACTCTGCAATGTAATCCAGCCAGCCAATGCCCTAATCTAGTGAACGATTGCAAATGATAGAAAGCACTTGTAGCTCACAAGTATTACTAGAATTAAAGCACAATTAGTAGGAGGGGATGTGGAGAATTATCTTTGAAAAAGTGACCTAGTTAGTCCAAGTCTTCCATCATATTTGTACTTTGGAATATAATTGGGTTGGTGTGTAGTATGGGATAGATTTTGAGGGGAGAGGTAGCTGCACTGACAGCACATTGCCACAAGATGGCGATCTGAGCACACTTACTGAATGCAAGCAATCGCCTTTAACCATGGACTGCAATATTTCAAAATCGCAGTCAATTCAGTTAATCAAGGGAAAGTAGTCATAGTTTCTGCGATTCGCAGGCGGCTTCAATCATAAACCTTTTAAAAAGATGTTTGGAGTTTGACCAAGGAAATACGTTCTCCTCGCTTTTCACCTCTGGAATTCTCTATCACAGAGAGTGCTATGGAAGCTCAGTCTTTAAGTATGCAAAAGGTAGAGATTAATAGATTTCTGATTACCAGCACTGCATAAGGTTTTGAGGATGGAGTGGGTAAAAGGTATTAAAGTATTCAATCAGCTATGATCGCGTTGAATGGTGGAGCTGACTTGCTGGACTGACTAGCTAACTCCTTTTCCTGTGTTCCCATGGAAATCTAGTACAGGGTGTGGTTGAATTAGGATTCAGGTTATCCCTTAGTCTAGGATGCGAGAATCCAGCAACATTCAGAATAAATGGAGAGTTTCTAGAGAAAATGGTGTAATTGGTGTAGAGTCCTTGTCTGTCTTGACCAGGCAGTTAACTCCGTATACGCTACCATTAACATTAAAGCAGTAGTGAAGTAAAATGTGGCTGATATAGAAATAGTCTCCCTGAACATCAAGGGAGATATCCTCAATCCTCAAAACACAGCAATCGTTTCTGATATTCATCTCAACTCTGATTACATTCTAAACATACAAAGGGTTAGAAATCAAGTCTTTCTATTGCAACAATAATCAGCATTTATAACCAAATGTCCCAAGGTGCTTGACAAGCGTGTTTCTTTAACCTAAATTTACACACCTAAAGGAGAAGGCATTTTGGGCAACAAAGCATTTGGCAAAAGAGCTTATTGTTTAAGGAGCAGCTTAATGGTGGGAGAGTGGTTTCTGTAGGAAATGGCAGAGCTAGAGCCCCTGTCAACACAGGAACAGCAACCATCTGATCAATGATAAATCTGAGACACTTCTTTATCCTGACCTAGTGACTATTCCTAGTTTTGTTTTTATTCAATGTGACTTTTTTTTTGTAACCTGGCTGTCTTCCTCCTACTTCCTTCACACCCTGAATGTCTTTATGTTCCTGGCAAGATGCTAAAGCACAGCAATGTGGGGCTCGTGGTCATAACTACAAAATCATAATAGCCCATGTCATTAGTCACTTAACCTTGTTGCAAAGGTCATTAGTTTTGGAATTTTAACATGCTGACAATGCATTGGTGTGAGGGGCATGCTAGAGAAACAGAGAAACAATAACCTCAGAGAACTAGATGCAATGAGTAAGCAGAATATAAAATGTTTAGAAACTGGAAAATAGAGGGACAAAACACATTCATTAAATTCAGCTCAGTAAGTATTTTTCAGATACTGAATCAGAAAAGTATCACACCACCCCTTACAAATGGATAAAGGTGATTATCTAACTGGACAGTCTGATTGGATGAGTATAGGAATTATATCAATTTTCTCCCTCATTGTAGAAATCCTACTTTATTGAAAATAATTACTTGTATACTTCGATCCATTTGACATTTCTGAGTTGAGAAACCTGTGCTAATTTAACTTGCAGTTTTGGTCACCACACGGCCAAAAGGATGTGCATTTGGAGAGGGTTCAGAGAAGGTTTACCAGGATGTTGAGTGGTTTGGAGGGTTTCAGTTAAGAGTGGAGGATGGATAAACTCAGAGGCTGCAGGGCAACCTGACCACAGTCTACAGAATTATGAGAGACATAGATAGGATAGTCAGAGGCTTCTTTCCCAGGGCGGACATGTCAATGACAAGACGGCACAGGTTCGAGGCAAGAGGGGAAGTGTTTAGAGGAGAAGTGTGGAGACAGTTTTTCACCGAGAGGGTGATGGGTGCGAAGGGAGGTGGTGGAAACAGGCATGTTAGCAATGTTTAAGGCACATCTTTGTAGGGAGGTGAACAGAGGGATAGAAACCACACTATAATAAGTAGCAGGTCTAAATAAAGATTAGGACTAGGCACAGGCTTGGTGGGCAGAAGGGCATGTGTACCTGTGCTCTAAGAACAAAGAAAATTTACAGCCCAGAAACAGGCCTTTCAGCCCTCCAAACCTGAGCCGATCCAAATCCACTGTCTAAACCTGTTGCCCAATTCCTAAGCACTTGTATCCCTCTGCTCCCCACCTACTCATGCATCTCTCCAGACACATCTTAAATTAATCTACCGTGCCTGCCTCTACTACCTCTGTTGGCAACATGTTTCAGGCACCTACCACCCTCTGTGCAAAGTACTTGCCGAGTGTATCCCCTTAAACTTTTCACCTCTCACCTTGAAAGTGTGACCTCTTGTTATTGAAACCTTCACCTTGGGAAAAGCTTAATCAGGTCCCCCCTCAATCTCCTTTTTCCTAATGAAAACAATCCTAACCTACCCAACCTCTCTTCATAGCTAGCACCTTCCATACCAGGCAACATCCTCGTAAACCTTTTTAGATTAGATTAGATTACAGTGTGGAAACAAGCCCTTCGGGCCAACAGGTCCACAACGACCCACCGAAGCGCAACCCACCCATACCCCTAACCTAACACTATGGGCAATTTAGCATGGCCAATTCACCTAACCTGCACATCTTTAGACTGTGGGAGGAAATCGGAGCACCCGGAGGAAACCCACGCAGACACGGGGAGAATGTGCAAACTCCACACAGTCAGTCGCCTGAGGCGGGAATTGAACCCGGGTCTCTGGCGCTGTGAGGCAGCAGTGCTAACCATTGTGCCACCATGCCGCCCAATTGTGCCACCATGCCGCCACCTTCTTTGCACCCTCTCCAAAGCGTCCACATCCTTTTGATAATGTGGCAACCAGAACTGTGCACAGTATTCTAAAAGTGGCCGAACTAATGTCTTGTACAATTTAACATGATTTGCCAGCTCTTATTCTCAATACACCGTCCGATGAAGGCAAGCATACCATATACCTCTTGCCCACTCTATCCACCTGTGCAGCAATCTTCTGTTGCTGTGTTGTACTGTATTAAGCTTGTCCTGATCTTACATAACCCCAGACTGCTAATTGTCTAGTAGGTGTGTAAATCATCTTAATGGTTATCCAGCTCAATAGAACTGTTTAGTATTCATGCATGCATATTATCACAGTGATGGTGTGGAGAACGCAATGCTAACTTGGAATAGCTGGAGGAGAAGCCTACCACAGCTGGGGGATTCTACAGCCAACTGTGTGTTGGTTCTCATTGAATCCTCGGAATATTGCACATACACACATGTGTAGATAAAAACTGATATAAAATGGAAAGATCAGCCAAGTCTGTTCAGTTGGGTTAAGAAAAGATAATTGCATTTGTCAGTAAAGTTGATGCTGTTCAAAGGTTTATGAAGGTGTGAGGATGGAATCAGGAAGATTTTGAAATGCAGCATGTCAAAATTCAGGTTCATATCATTAACCAAAAGTTAAAGCCTATTTCAGTTTAAAAAAATAATCACAAGATTGGACTGTCAGCTGTTAATATCAGCTTTAAGTTCTGTCACTTCTCGGATGGCAAAGTCCTGACTCTGTAGTTTTCCAGCAGGATGTGATTTCTCTCCTTGTCTTGTGTATAGTTAAGTTTAATAAAACCTGTTAATGTCCTCACACAAGGGTGTAGACCTTATTTTACGATGTGGTCACAGCAGTGACCTGACCCTATGAAGTGCGAGGCCAGTATGAGGCTTAAGTGCATTCCAGAAACAATGCAACAATGCAATTCAATCACAGAAGTGGGGTATTCCCTGAAGAGAAGCTCAACAGTGCAGGAATCAGCAGGAGATAGACTTCAAGGGCCGAATACTGCATGGGTGTAGACTTTCTGCCACCCTTTCTCCTGGGATTTCCTGAGGAAACACATGCAGTGGTAGGCCCTTGAAGTCTATCTCCTGCTGGTTCCTGCACTGTTGAGCTTCTCAGGAAAAAGAGTGGGAGAAATCCACTCTTACCTACGGTGTCGGCTGAGAATCAGCTGTGATCTTCCCAATACTAAATCTCTTGTGAATTCTCACTGCCTGGCTTTATGAAAATAGAATGACCTCTTCAGTGAGACAGCAGAGACTTTCTGGTAATGTGGGATTATCCTAGTGTCTGCACACTTATCCTCGTCCAAATTGCAGTTGGAACACATGACAAAAGGAACCTAAAAAAAGCTGGGAATGAGCCAAGAAGTTTGGGAATCTTTCTTACACCCCTACAAAATACCCTGTCACTCAACAGCCAGCAGTCATACCTAAAGGAAAGAAAGATGAAAATGCAGTACCATTAATTAAAACAGACACCAAACAGTGGCGAGCTAACAGTGTTATTTCAGAAAGAGTAGATGTTTGACAAGCCACCTTAACCAGCCACCTTGACTCTAAAATATTACACCAAAATCTACAATTACATCACCAGCATCATTCTGAGAACACGTGCTTCTATTCTTCCAGCTAAGAAATCAGTGCGTAAGGTATTCGATTTAAAAATAAATCTTCCAGCAGCAAGTGAGGTTAGAGAAAGAGATATGGGGATAATCTACAATACCATTTGACATTGTTTCTGATTAACTAACTCTAGAGCAGTTTATAAAGGAGTTTAGGATAATCATCAGTTATTCATTAAAGTTTCTTATTGTGTAGAATCTATTACTGCCACTTTTCCCATGGGATAATGTTACTCTTTCCTCCCTTCCTGAACAGATTTCATTTCTCTGCAATTTAAGGCTGCACAGACAATAAGCACTTCCTGGATCTTCAACCTGAGTGGACCCTCTTTGGCAAGGAGCCAAAGTCAATGAGTCAAGGAACAACACTGCTGAGCCGGCTCCAGTCATTGTCATTTTTTTCCAGCAGGAATCCATATCAAACAATCAATGACAGAAGCCCTGGGCATTTATTTCACGTGGAGTGGGGTGTCTGATAGGGGAGCTGTCATTGGTTAACTCAGTACAGACAAGTATCCTAATCTGTGGCATTCCCTGAAAATTTTAGACTCTGATCTCATTAGTTTCATTTGATTTCCTTTTGGTAATTGAAACTTATCCTGACCTAATATCTTCTTTTCCCTATTTTTAACATTTCGTTACTAATTTCCTTTTATCCCTTTTTGTTCCAATTTGTTTGTCACATCCAGGTTTAAATAAGAAACTACCACATATATACTCATACACTCTCACTCCTACACTCACACAAACACAAACTATAAAACACAAAAAAACGCTAACACACACAAACCTCAAACTCCTCCCCCCACACACACACACAAAAAGACACGTGCGCATACACACACACACACACAAGCATATGCACAAATCATTTGATTGGAGTGGACAGCAGGAAGCTGATAGATATTTTTTCTTCGTGTGGAGGTTCGTCTGCTCAGGCACAAGGGAGCTTTGAAACCATCACTCAGGAGCTTCACTCTTCATCTTTATTCTGTCTTATTATATTTGTACATATCCATCTCACACCAGATGGATAGAGATATGTGTGACCCCTTGGAGTGAAAGTGCTGATCAATGATTACGTTAATTTTATTTTTCCTGTAGTAGAATCATAGAGTCATAGAAATGTACAGCACGGAAACAGACCCTGCTCGGCATGAACCAACTCGTTCATGCCGAGCAGATATCCTAACCCAATCTAGTCCCATTTGTCAGCATTTGCTCCATATCCCTCCAAACCCTTCCTATTCATATACCCATCCAGATGCCTTTTAAATGTTGTAATTGTACCAGCCTCCACCACTTCCTCTGGCAGCTCATTCCATACACGCACCACCCTCTGTGTGAAAAAGTTACCCCTTA
The DNA here is from genome assembly GCF_004010195.1 of Chiloscyllium plagiosum. Taxonomy (NCBI): domain Eukaryota; kingdom Metazoa; phylum Chordata; class Chondrichthyes; order Orectolobiformes; family Hemiscylliidae; genus Chiloscyllium; species Chiloscyllium plagiosum. The sequence continues at coordinate 10,921,089 of NC_057728.1, forward strand.
GGTCCCTTTAATAGAGATGTAGTTAAGGGTAACATGGGGGAGATATAGTCAAAAACTAGAAGAAGAGCAAGGTTTTTTATTTTAATAACTTCGACACAGAAAGACCTCTTTGGCTCTTCAGTTTATTTGATTGTCGCACACTAGGCCTGTTCAATTACATTTGTTTCTCTATCTCCAATATTGTAATGCTTGAAGTATTTCTTTCATTGTCTTATGGTGAGTGACCTTTTCAAAGTCTTCCCAGCATTGTTATAGGGCTCATGAGGTCCATCCATAGTGGATGCTGAATGAGTGGATATTGAAGATGTAAGAAGGGGGATGTATGGAATGGGTGTGGGGGTCATGGAGAGGATAAAGAAGGTATGAGAACTCTATGGAGGTGTGAGAGAATTTAACTGGGAGAAAGTGAGGACTGCAGATGCTGGAGATCAGAGTCAAGAGCGTGATGCTGGAAAAGCACAGCAGGTCAGGCAGCATCCGAGGAGCAGGAGAATCAACGTTTTGGGCAAGAGCCCTTCATCAGGAATTGAATTTAATTGGGCCAATGTACCAATGAAAGAAGATGGGCATTCTTAGTTGCTCAACTCTGTTCTCACCTTGGGCCTGATTCAAGAAGCACAGGCCTCAACTCCACAGGGAAATGTCATGTCCGGCGGGTTTTCACAGGAGGGTGGAATTGGGATTTCCAATTCAAAAGGGAAAATCTGGCCCCTTTCCGCTATCGTTGTGTACAATTTACTAGAGATCTGATCGTTACAATCCGAAGAGGAGGGCTCCCTTCACATTTTCAAACCCTCTTGGTCAGTGACAGCAACTCTTAAAATATTTTCTTTTCTAGCATGCGGCTATCCCACATCAAATAAACCCAGCTGACCAGAACCAAAAGTGAAGGACAGCCAATTTCAGGGTTTTCATGAGTGAAAGAGAGAGGAGTTTCATAAGCTTCTATCTTAAGAAATAATAAAATGTGACATTAAACGCACAGACAAATACAGTTGATGATTTATAAAAGTGGGGAAGGATAATCTGGTACCGGCATGAAGGTTACAGATCTTAATAGTCCCTTGAGCTGTGGAATTAAAAGATCTGAGTCCAATTATTTAGCTATTTTCCTGTTCTTTCAACAGTGGTAACGTTTACAGAATTGAGCCCGCAGTGAAATATGACTTTTGTCCCCCACAAGCTACTTTCTTATTAGTGTTGGTTCTGAAGTTAATATTGAGGGAGAGAAAGAGTGAGAAGAGCTTCCAGTATCCTTGCTGTTAGAACGCTGTGCTTTCTCTCTCTTATTGTTCAAAGGCTGCTGCTGCTGTACTGAGCCTTTATGGAGTCGAGAGTGTGATGCTGGAAAAGCACAGCAGCTCAGGCAGCATCTGAGGAGCAGGAGAATCGATGTTTCGGACCAGAGCCCTTCATCAGGAATCTTTTATGGATTCTGGTATTGGTGCCATTGTTTCACTTCAAGCTGAAGAACTATCGATTACATTTCATCTCTCAGTCTGTGCAGTTATCATGCATGTGTGAGTAAAATAAGAATGTGAATATTTTGATGCCCCACTGAGTTTCAGGGCTTCTCAATTTAAAAAGGTCATTCAGAGGCACATAGATTCATTTCTAAGAACAATAGAAATAGGAGGAGGGGTTGTCATTTGGCCCCTCAGATTAGCTCTGCCATTCATGATGATCATGTGATTCCACAGTGAACAAATCTTCCAGAATTGGATACAATAAAAACTCACAAAGGTGTTCATTCAGTTTTTTTTTCAAATGGTTAGCATACAGGTTTTCAAGCAAAAACAATCAGAAATCTTTACAGTCTTTTTGAAAGAGTCAACAGATGTCTGGACTTTAAATCAATGTAAGAAATCAAAGCATAGAGTACAGATAAAACACTACTATCTTAGTCTCAATACTGTTGAAGTATAAGAGCCCTTCATTCCCTGAGGAACGTGCTCGAATACATTTGAACACGTATGAGCCAGATGCAGGTTGGTGGGACTAGTTTAGTTTGGGATTATGCTCAGCATGGACGGATTGAGCCGAAGGGTCTGTTTCCGTGCTTCATGTCTCTATGACTCTATGACTTATGCAATGATGGTAAACTTAATGGGACTACCTTTAAGGCTGGAGCCCCACGATGAAACAAATCTGTTTCTAAGGAGTTGTGAATGGTGCTGAACATGGTGCAATTATCCATAAACCATTTTCTGCTCCTATGATGGACAGTAATTATTAATGAAGCAACCAATGTGGGTTAGGCTCAGGTCATACTGAGAAACTCTGATTGTGATATCTTGGGGCTGGCGTGATTGACCTTGAACAACTGCAACCATTTTCCTTTGAGCTGAGTGTGACTCCAACAAAGCGAGACTTTTCTTCAGATTCCCTTTGGGTCGCTTGATGCCATAGTCAGTCAAATGCTATCTTACCATCCAGTTCCTTTGCTCATGCTTCATCCAAGGCTGTAAAGTAATCAGGAGCCGAGCTGGGAGAATTCAAACTAAACGTCGAAGAATGGGTTATTGCTGCACAAGTGTTGCTTGATGACACTATTGATGGCACCTTCTCCCATGTTTCTGATGATTGAAAGCAGACACATCAAACGGTAATTGGATTGGTTGGATTTGACAGCACATACACATGAATTTTCCACATTATTGGATTGATGCCAATATTGTTGTTGTATAGGAACAGCTTGGCTAAGGATGTGGCTAGCTCTGGTGCTCAAGTTTGCATGACCATTACTGCCACTGAAAATATACTATGTGTTTATTTTGAAGAGACATGTTTGAAGAGACTATAGCATAGCAGGTGACCTGGAGGTATAAAGGTGTCAGACTCCATCTTACCCAGGGATCTACTACTCTACTTGAAGCATGTGGCTCGATGTAATTTCACAGCTTAATGTTTGCATTCACAGGCACAGCAGTATCTAGGCTATGTCTGCATATAACAATTTGCTTTAATTACCATTTTTCGATTCTTCAATATTTCCTTCCATAATTTCTTACATGATGGTAAAATATCCCGCTGGAGGCAAGACCCATGATAGCGGCTTCAACTGTTTCTTATATCTCAGGAAGTCCATTAGATTTGTTCAGAGAAGATTTACCAGGATGTTACCTGGACTGTTTGAATGATAGGGAGAAGTTGGATAGGCTGGAATGTTTTTCACTGGAGTATAGGAGATTGAGAAGCGACTGTGTGGAGGTTTATAAAATCATGACGGTTATAGATAAGGTGAATGGCAGGTGTCTTTTCCCTAGGGTGGGGGATATCAAGACTAAGGGGCATAATTTGAAGGTGAGAGGAGAAAGATTTAAAAAAGACAGGAGGGGCAATTATTTTACACAGACATTGGTACGTGCGCGGAATGAACTTTCAGAGAAAGTGGTGGACGTAGTACAATTACAATGATTAAAAGATGTGTAGATAAGTCAATGAATAAGAAACGTTCGGAGGAATATGAGCCAAGCGCAGACAGGTGGGACTAGTTTAGTTTGGGATTGTGTTCAGCATGGACTGATTGGACTAAAGGGTCTGTTTCTGTGCTGTGTGACTCTACAAATTGACTGAAGAGCAGCAACTGTGATGCTGAAGGCCTCCAAAGGAGGCTGAGGTGGACCCTCCACTCAGTATTTCTGGTTGGAGATGATGACAAAAGTTTTTGCCTTGGACTTTGCACAGTAGACTTCCCATCATTTTTATTCTGTTATTGATTCATTGTGGATGTCACTGGGTTAACCATATTGCTGTGGGTCTGCAGTTACATCTGTGCCTGACAACAGTCCCTAAAGGACCTGAGTGAACCAGATAGGTTTTTAGGATAATCAACAATGGTTACATGGTTATCACTAGACCCTGGCAACAACTTCCACCATGCTGCTCAACGTAAGGGTCAATTTAACTTCATCAGAGGAATCGCTGCATTAAAAACATAACTACGTTAGAATGCAGCATCCAATAGTCCCATATTTTAGAAACTGAATTCAAATTTCACCATCTGCCACAGTGGAATTCAAACCCATGTACCTAGAACATTTGTGTGGAGTTCTGGATTGCTACTGCTGTGACCTTACCACTACTCCACTACTTTTTCTGGAGACATTTGTAAAGCCTCTTCCACCTCCAATTATTATTTAAGTGCAGTTTTACCAGCCTGAGACCTTATTTTATAGGTAAGGCTTGTACTACTCCTGGCACAGTCCCCAACACTATTTATTGAAGAAGGGTTGATCCACCATTTGATGGTCGCGGTAAAATGAGAGATATACCAGGCCCTGAGGCTACAGCCCTGTGATTGAGTACACCTCTTTTTGCTGCTCCTGGTCACTTATTAGGTGGATAAACAAACACAATAACACATTAAAGGCATATCCTGTTAATACAGCTTCTTCAAAGTATCAATCATTCATGGATGAAAAAGACCATCTGCTGGGTTGAAGCCGCTATTAACATTTGAAATCAAGACAAGCATTAACAACAGCTGCAGCTGTAAGAATAAAAGGCTGCAGCTACACTACATGAAGCTGACAGAACAGATAAATATCCCATTTCAAAGCAGAGTGTGTGCCAATCAATGGAGAAAGTTGCTTTGTGATTTTCCAAAACTGGAGTTTTTTTGCAAATAGTCTAGAGCAGAGAGAAGATTTAAGTAATAGGACTAAATATGACAGCAGAGGCTGGCAGGAGATTTCTTTACATTGACAATTAGAAAGGTAGTGAAATGCCTGGCAACAATTTCCACCATGCTGCTCAATGTAAGGGTCAATTTAACTTCATCAGAGGAATCGCTGCATTAAAAACATAACTAACGTTAGAATGCAGCATCCAATAGTGACGTTCAAGCATGCAACTACTTAGCCCTCAGAACGTTCTCATTTACTCAGCAGGTTTTCTACATTGGCCACAACCTCTCCAATGTTTTGGGGGATTTCAAAACCTTCGCCAGCACATGAAAGTGACGTACGGAACAGGAAGGCACTTGTCTTTACATTGGGAAGCCTGACCTCAGAAGAGGTGCATGTGTGGTTTGAACTGAAGGTCTTTCCAATCCTTGAAAATGGTAAGGGAGGCAGAGGAAATTGTTTTTCAGAAAAACAATTGGTGTTTTATGACAGGATTCACACAATCGATTTGCAATTGGGAGGCAGAATTCTGACCTAAGATGTTTCCGTTCCCTTAGGCAGCAATTTGTTATTCTAGGATAAATGTCAACCAGTGTATTTTAGATTCTATTGCTTCCTTTGTACACAATTTCTTATCCATTCTTTACCATAAGCTAGAAACAACAGAACTTAAAACTTGAACAAAACCAGAAATTGCTGGAAAAGCTCAGCAGGTCAGGCAGCATCTGTGGCGAGAAATCAGAGTTAAAGTTTTGGGTTGAGTGTCCCTTCCTCAGAACGTGCTGAGCTTTCTCAGTGATTTCTGTTTTTGTTTCTGATTTACAGTATCTGCACTTCTTTCGGTTTTTGTTTAGAATTCAAAGCTCTTCTCCCTATAATGTACAGCCTTTTTAAAATCCAAGTTTATTATTTCCACGTCATGACCTCGCAATTTACTTCATCTTTTGGCTACTTGTTCTTGAACGTTGTGACTGCAGTCCTGAAACCTACATTAAAATGGAAACCTCTTGCTATTCTGTGCAGAATAAATTAGGGGGATTTGCTGATAAGAAGGGGCAGCTTAGTTTAAAAATGAAATCTTGTCATCTGTTTGCTGCCATATGAAAACTGTTATTGAAATACTGTCACATCAACTGGATTCAATAATAAAACCTTAGGCCTTTCCCACAAGTTCCAATTTAAATCCTGATGAATGACACAAATGGGGTATAATTTAAAGCAAATTGGAACCATGCAGGCGTCATGCTTTCTTCAACCATCTGGAATTACTTATTCAATCATCATTTTGCTAATGTGAAATTTTGCATCTGCAACATATGAAATGAACACCACAATGTTCTATCAAATTGCAAATAGTTAAGCTAAAACCAGTCAGTGGAGGTAGGATAATGCTCAAGTATCCTTTAGATATTCAAAGTATTTAAGTGACAGTCTATAAGTACTATAATTGGGGACGTTATCACTTTAATTCAAGGGGTGGTAATTTTGGTGAGAACGTAATTGTTTTTTGACTCAGTATTTCTTTTTGCAGGGAGTTGAATAGTTACCAAAAGAGTCAAGATTAGTGCTGGAAAGGCACATCAGGTCAGGCAGCATCCGAGGAGCAGGAAAACTGATATGTCAGGCACAAGCCCTTCCTCTGGATGCTGCCTGACCTGCTGTGCTTTTCCAGCACCACTCTAATCTTGACTCTAATCTCCAGCATCTGCAGTACCCACTTCCGCCGAGTTACCGTAAGAGTCAGGTCATGGCTCGCAGTTTGCTCTTTTCTGAGACCTCCTAACGTAGAACATAGAACATAGAAAAATACAGCGCAGTACAGGCCCTTTGGCCCTCGATGTTGCGCCGATCCAAGCCCACCTAACCGACACTAGCCCACTATCCTCCATATGCCTACCAATGCCCGTTTAAATGCCCATAAAGAGAGAGAGTCCACCACTGCTACTGGCAGGGCATTCCATGAACTCACGACTCGCTGAGTAAAGAAAATGAACTGGTAGTCGAATGAATTTTGAGGAAAATAAATCTAGAAGACTTCAGGTTATATGACGAAACAACTCAGGGAATGCTGCTAAGTAGGATTTTGACCCAGTGATGTATAGATCTCAGCTGGGGTGGGATCTGACTTGGAAATAATGCTGTTCTCAAATGTCTGCACCTGCTGTCATGATGCCTGCATTTATAGCAATCAGCAGCAGGTTTTCTTCCTGGTATTTAAACTGAGGTCATAAAATTTAAAAAAATATTATAGGTCTTGGTGCAACTGAGTGGCTTCCTAAGCAGGTTCAGAATAGAGTTAACTACGTTGATGTGAGACTGAGAACACACATAGGCAGATAACCTTAACTCAACTGAATATTTGCAATGAGCTGGCAACTTCACGATAATAAGTCTCATAATCATCTATGATGATTCCAATCCTAGTTCACACATTAATCACACATTGATTCAATCACTCTCCTTATTCTGCAGAGAAAAACAACACATGCTTTTTAATAAATTGAACATTTCCCATCCTAAATGTATGCAATATTCAAACGAAATGCATCAGAAGTAGGGACTTAGATCATAGGGTGAGGGTAGTATCTATGACAAGAAAAATGTTCTCCATTCATTACATCTACTGAAGTTTAGTTTTGAATGAGTACACAGTGTTAACTGGAGATTTTATAGGCTGGAAATAATTCATATCAGACAATATACCATTATCATTGACTATTTTTATAAGTAAGGAAGATGTTTTTAGTGCAAAATAATTTTTTTAATGTGTTAACACAGACTATCTTGATGTAGTGCAGAAGTTGGAATTAAAAAGGTATCATCTCTTCTCCCAAAAGATAGAATTACAAGTTCATGAACAACATTACAGCGAGGTCTATAGTTGATTGTCTACCTACAAGTGCAATTCTGTTAGTAGTCACTAGTAAGGTTTGTGAAGGTTTATAGCTCAGGTTGAGGTTTAGGGTGTAGGTTTGCTCGCTGAGCTGTAGGTTTGATATCCAGACGTTTCATTACCTGGCTAGGTAACATCATCAGTGGCGACCTCCAAGTGAAGCGAAGCTGTTGTCTCCTGCTTTCTATTTATATCTTTCTCCTGGATGGGGTTCCTGAATATTCAAGAAGAACGGATACTCAAAAGAAAACACAGTGCGCAGATTCCTGAAGAACAAACCACGACAAGCAGACCAAACACAGCCAGAAACCCTAACCACCTTACCATACATCAAAGAAGTTTCAGAAATGACAGCCAGACTACTAAGACCCCTCAGAATCCTAGTAGCACACAAACCCACCAACACTCTCAAATAAAAACTAACAAACTTAAAAGACCCAGTACAACCCATGGACAAAACCAACGTCATCTATAAACTTCCATGCAAGGACTGCCACAAACACTACGTAGGACAAACAGGAAGAAAGTTAGTCACCAGGCTACACAAACACCAGCTAGCCACAAAAAGACACGACCCCCTCTCCCTCATAGCCCTACACACAGATGAAAAAAACCACCATTTTGACTGGGACAGCACATCTATCCTGGGGGCTAAGCAAAGACATGCCAAAGAATTCCTAGAGGCCTGGCACTCCAACCACAATGCCATAAACAAGCACATAGATCTAGATGCCATCTATCAACCCCTCAGAAAATGAACAGGAAATGACATCACCACAAAGCCCAGGAACCCCATCCAGGAGAAAGATATAAATAGAAAGCAGGAGACAACAGCTTCGCTTCACTTGGAGGTCGCCACTGATGTTACCTAGCCAGGTAATGAAACATCTGGATATCAAATCTACAGCTCAGTGAGCAAACCTACACCCTAAGTAGTCACTAGATTGCAAACTATATGCAGCCTTGCCTTACTTACACCTTCCCTGCTCAGGTCTGTTCAGTTCAAATGTAGTTCATCCAGTGTTGTACTGTACAAAGGGACAAGTGCCATCAAAGAATGGAATGAATATCACACAGTGTGTCATTGGTTCCTCTTTGCAAGTGCAATGAGTTTTGTTATTAATGTTTAATTATTCCCAATATAGAGTAAGGACTTTTATGGAACAGTTCCATGGGCTGCTGGATGAAGGCGATAGAATCCTGGTCCCTCTTTCTGAGCATATTGAAAAATTGTGAATGATTAGATTATTAAACAATTAAGTCATAGTTAAATAATGCTTTCAAAATAACGAGGAGACTTCTAGTCTTGATGCCTGTGAATCTTTGGCATTATCAGAGAAGACCCATTGGAATCATGACAAATTGTGAGGGCAGTGCTCCCAGTTTTGGAACATTGGCTCTAGCCTTGTATTATAAGGCTCCCAGTGGAAGCAATGCTTGCAGGAAAGAACGAACTTGGTTTTACATACTGTATTTCACAACCTTGGTTCATCCTTAGGAGCGATTCAACGACTGTATTATTCCTGAACTGTAGAAAATGTGACATAGTGTAAAGAGTACTTTTGTTTTTTGGACTGTGGACTAAAGTGGGTAAGATCTTGTTTAAGGAAACTGTGGAAAAACATTGGGAATATTTTGAACATAAAAGTCTGGGAAAGGCAAGTGACAGAATAGTCCTGTCGGAAATGGGATGAGAAATATGTGGGTTTGAGTTGGTGAGAAGATGGGGAATGTTGCACTTTTAACAATAGATGAAGTTGTTGATTTTTGTTGTATCTTGTCATCTTTTAATCAATCAAACTACTGTTTCAGATATATGAAACCGGGTAAGGTTTTCAAAAGGTGCTAGAAGCAGGAGTGAACGAAATATTAAAACTGAAATTATAAACAAAACAGAAGCAAGAGATGAAAATGAGGACCAGAGTAAGTAGAAACAACTCAGTAAATTTCAGTTGAAATATTGGTTTGTACTTTAGAATTAACGTTTGAGTAAGATTATTCCTGTAATATTGATGTATCAATGACATGTAGTAAAGGACAGTGTAAAAAGTGTCTGCCACAGGTAGATTACCATTGATCAAGACATAGAGACATAGAGTCATAGAGATGTACAGCATGGAAATAGATCCTTTGGTCCAACCCGTCCATACTAACCAGATATCCCAACCCAATCTAGTCCCACCTGCCAGCACCCGGTCCATATCCCTCCAAACCCTTCCTATTTCTATACCCATCCAAATGCCTCTTAAATGTTGCAATTGTACTAGCCTCCACCACTTCCTTTGGCAGCTCATTCCACACATGTACTAATCTCTGTGTGAAAAAGTTGTCCCTTAGGTCTCTTTTATATCTTTCTCCTCTCACCCTAAACCTATGCCCTCTAGTTCTGGACTCCCCCAATCCCAGGGAAAAGACTTTGTCTATTTATCATAAGACCATAAGACATAGGAGTGGAAGTAAGGCCATTCGGCCCATCAAGTCCACTCCGCCATTCAATCATGGCTGATGCGCATTTCAGCTCCACTTACCAGCGTTCTCCCCGTAGCCCTTAATTCCTCGAGACAACAAGAATCTATCAATCTCGGCCTTGAAGACATTTAGCGTCCCGGCTTCCACTGCACTCCGTGGCAATGAATTCCACAGGCCCACCACTCTCTGGCTGAAGAAATGTCTCCGCATGTCTGTTCTGAAATGACCCCCTCTAATTCTAAGGCTGTGTCCACAGGTCCTAGTCTCCTCGTTTAACTGAAACAATTTCCTAGCATCCACCTTTTCCAAGCCATGTATTATTTTGTACGTCTCTATTAAGTCTCCCCTTAATCTTCTAAACTCCAACGAATACAATCCCAATATCCTCAGCCGTTCCTCATATGTTAGACCTGTCATTACAGGGATCATCCGTGTGAATCTCCGCTGGACACGTACCAGTGCCAGTATGTCCTTCCTGAGGTGTGGGGACCAAAACTGGACACAGTACCCCAAATGG
>NC_057728.1:10934857-10963420 GCF_004010195.1 Chiloscyllium plagiosum
TCTTGAATGGTCTTCTGCACCATGGTGCCTTGGTCAGTTGGCTCTTCCTGTCCAGAGCCCTTTTCCTCATCCATATAGGGAGCAAGAATCCATACCTGTTGGACAAGGTCAAGAGCTGAGACTCCTGCACTCCTGAACTCCGGTTCCCCCTACCTGCCTCACTTACAGTCACACTCTTTTGTGCCTGATCACTAGCTGAATGTGAATTACTTAATCTCCCAGGTGTGACTGCCTCCTGAAACAAAGCATCCAGGTAACTCTCCCCCTCCCGGATGTGCCGCAGTGTTTGAAGCTCAGATTCCAGATCATCAACTCTGATCCGGAGTTCTTCCAGCAACCAACACTTGCTGCAGATGTGGTCACTGCCGTTCACAATGGGATCAGCCAGCTCCCACATCATACAGCAACAACACATCACCTGCCCAGCCATCTCTGCTTAGTTAGTTAATTAGTTACTTTGTACAAGTCCTGTCAATGCCCCTCATAATTTTGTAAACCTCTATAAGGTCACCCCTCAGCCCATGCAAGTAGGTTAAGGGTTAATTGTTCTTAGTTGTGGGAAAATGAAATCTTGTAATATTGATAGTAACAAGGAAAAATACGGGAGAGAAAATGGATATCTGGGAATGATTCCAGGATTCTAATCAAATATTAGATGGCCTAAAAACAGAGTTAAGCCAAGAATGCAAAGATGATCATCTGTTTCCCAAAGTAAGATGACAAGCTTTGAAATCATCTGCTATTGCACTGTTTGAAGCACATTTCATCTTAGCTTTTTAAAATTTATTTCTTGGCAATGTAAATCCTGTTCTTTCAATGGTAGAATTCACATGGAATTCATTATAACTATATCATTGCAATCATATCAATCATTAATTTGTAGTTAATTAAGAAATACTGGGGTTTTGAACTTGTTGCCAATGTTTCCTTTAAGCTGCACAAGTGCTTGACTACTAAGCAGTCATGCTTAACTATAAAGGAATGCATCATGTAGGAGATCAGTCAGTATACAAGCATCAGTCCCTTTAAGATAAATCAGCAGCACAAGCAACTGTCCCTTTAAGGTGTGCGTCTGCAAGTATGCAAAAATCTTTAAAGAACTGCGCAGTGCAAGAAAAAAGGCCATACATAGCAAAGAGAAATTAAAGAGAGTATTGCTTGTTGATTTGATGCTAAGCTGAAATTATGGACTGCACGTAGAAAGCACTTTTGTTTACGTTGGTTTCAATTGAGTTGAAAATTGGACATTTTCTATAGCAGCAGCTGAACCATAATTTTCATTTTGCAGTCAGTGGCAAGTTGCCAATCTTCCTCATTGTTTGGCACCTCTTCTCAGCCTTTTTCAACATGGTCAAGGTTAAAGATATTGGGAAGCAGTAAAGGCAGGCTTTAGTCTTAAAAACCTAAATTGTTGCAGATGATAGAACAAGAGGACAAAGTTTTGAGATTCGATGGAAGGGTGGTTTAGAAAATGGCTCAGTAGAGCAATGGGTGTCATGGATAAGTGGGAAAAGTGAGTTCAACTATTTTTATAGTCTATCTCTCTTACCACCAGAAGGAGTTAACGTTAATGTTATTTTCTGATGTTTCTTTTCCACCTTAAAGGCACAACTGTATTTCCGTATTAATGAAACCTAAATTAAAATGACTCACAGCACATTCTTTAAGATTAAAACAAAATAGGGTTTATTGCTGCATTCAGAAAAACCTGGGGAAGTGATTTACAACACGCATTCACACACACACACATGTACGAAAGAAAAGAATTAGAAAGGAAAAGAGAGAAGTCTTAAATGGAAGGAAATCAAAGATATTGGCTATTGAGGGAGTGCAGCATAGGTTCACGAGGTCAGTTCCTGGAATGGCGGGACTATCCTATGTTGAAAGATTGGAGCGACTGGGCTTGTATACCCTTGAGTTTAGAAGACTGAGAGGGGATCTGATTGAGATGTATAAGATTATTAAAGGATTGGACATTCTGGAGGCAGGAAGCATGTTTCTGCTGATGGGTGAGTCCCGAACCAGAGGACACAGCTTAAAAATACGGGGTAGACCATTTAGGACAGAGATGAGGAGAAGCTCCTTCACCCAGAGAGTAGTGGGTGTGTGGAATGCTCTGCCCCAGAGGGCAGTGGAGGCCCAGTCTCTGGATTCGTTTAAGAAAGAGTTGGATAGAGCTCTCAAGGATAGTGGAATCAAGGGTTATGGAGATAAGGCAGGAACAGGATACTGATTGAGGATGATCAGCCATGATCATAATGAATGGTGGTGCAGGCTCGAAGGGCAGAATGGCCTACTCCTGCACCTATTGTCTATTTAAGAATTAGTTCAAATTAATTAGTAAGCTTGGTAAATGAAAATCCACTGGGACTTTCTTTCAACTGGCTGTGTACAGAAATTCCTTCCACAGGAGATCTGGTACATTCAACTTGCTTATGAAGATACAGTAGTTGTACCCTGGGACTTGATTCACTTTGCAGGTGAAATCCAGGATTATTTCTAGAAATCTAACTTCTGATATAGGTTGAAGTCTGAAGCTAAGCCTGGAGCTGCCTATTCATCCAGTGTTACAAGCAGACTTACAAAAGATGCCAAACACTATCATTCAAGTGATTGCAGCAGTCAACAAATTTGAATCATGTGACCGTGGCTTCCAGCTTTACCACTCCGCTGCCAAGGGAGGTTTTGATATCAAAGCAACCATTAGTGCCAAAGTCAGGCAATAATTGGTTTTGAAGGTCTCTATTCCTTAGAGCTGGCTACCATGGACATCTTGCCCACTATTCCGAAGAGCAGGCTTGGCTGGAACGTCTGTACAAAGAAAGGACTGTGACATCTCATGAGGATGATTTAAGCCTTTGTCCTCTGAACACTGTTGGTCAGAACCTTCCATACATTGTTGCTGACTGACACTATGTGATCAGTGACAATCATATTGTAAGTACAGCGGGGTGTTCACTGAAAAAGAATTATAACAAGGTAATATAGATTTTTAAAAGATAGCATCTTTGTCTTTGTGCCCCATGGGCATTACAGGAATTAGGACAGGGAGAGTGAAATTGGTTTGCAAACACAAGAAATAAACCACTTTTTATACTGATGTTTTACCTAAAATTAAAAAAGAAATGTTCAAATAAAGAATATTAATACGTTGAATTAAGACAGAGAAGGAAGAAGCACAGGTGTTGAGAGATAGACTTTTTGCAAAGGTGTAAAATAAAGTTACAGTTAGGACAGGACTGTCCTTCCTGCAATAGGAAACAGGTTAGGACTGTTTGTGAGTCCCTGCCCTGGAAGGAAACAGCTACTAATCCTGATGTTTTTTAATCATTGCTGTATAATGGAGTTTATTTTATGATAATTCTGTTAGGACTTATTGTCATGTCATTAAGTACACTGGTCAAAACTTTAAAATTGTTGTATACAACATAGCCACAAAAGCATGATGGCTAAGCTCAGTTAGATGTTACGTACAATTCTCTAGAAGTCAAGCATGTTGAGATGTGATTAAACAGGAATGACTTCTGACCATGTAAAAAACTATTTTGTGATGGTATCAAGAATGGGGTTAATCCCAGGTAGACTGTTAGCTTTTTAATCAGTAACGTGTGAGTCAGATTGGTGTGAAAGAGCAATGTAATCTCATTGATTGTTGATAAGTAAACAGCAAGGAACAGGAACCCTCAGCACCCTGTAGGAAAATGATAATGGCATAGACCAAGATCAGAGTACCAGCATGGAAGGTGATTTTTGACTGGTAAATCAGATGGACCGGAACAGGGTTGTTCAATGTGGCTAGCGATCTTTAAATTCTAAGTGCACATCATAATCATCATCAAGACAAAGATTGACTTCAAGATAGCCAGTCAAATGGAGTTCTTTCATGGATGCACCAGCTGACCAATGCCCTTTTGCGAAGATTCATGATTTTCTGCTTACTGTGCAAAACGTGCTAAAGTATGTAAACCTTGTGAAAACACACCCCTGTCCATGTAGTTTTGCAGTCTGAGCTACACGTCCCTTGTTAATTAATTTTCTAAACTTAATCTGTCACTGTAATTGACCCAAATCTTACAATTAAATTAAAGACTGTGCCAGATGTTACAGTGCACCCTTTTAATTGGTGGAGTAGGCTCTCAAAGCTGAAAATCTTCAACTTGAAAAAGGTGATAAGTGAGAAGGTGCTTCAACATGGAGGTGAGTTCTCCCTAAATATTTTAACTCTTGTATATTAAGTGTTAAAAATCACACAACACCAGGTTATCGTCCAACAGGTTTATTTGGAGGCACTGGACAGTTGGCAGTATTGGAAATATAAGAATAAACAAGAGTGACAAGCTGGAGACTGGGTAAACAGGATAAATACATAGAGAGATGCCAGGAAAATCTGGTATCCTTAGAGTAAGGAAAATGAGAGATCGCAAGTGATGAGCACTGCACTTTACAACAGGCTATGCTGCTTCCACAATTGCCATTTCACCACTGGCTCCTTTTTTATTTGACTCCTTTTCAGCCTTCGCTGTTTGTGCTGTCTTACAGCAGCATACTGCCACCTCCTCTCATATGGCTTCTGCATCTCAGTTTCCAAGACATTTCCCCTTCTGCTTTCATTTTTAGCAGCCTGCTCCGATATCCTCTGGCTTTTGAATCACCCTAATAAAATTCCCTTTCACATGCCCCTGGAATGACCAGGAGTCTTGTACAATTGGCATCAACCTCCCAATGGGCAAAGAAATCATATACTGAAAATGTGTTACTGGAAAAGCGCAGCAGGTCAGGCAGCATCCAAGGAACAGGAGAATCGACATTTCGGGCATAAGCCCTTCTTCAGGAATGGCTTAAGAAGGGCTTATGCCCGAAACGTCGATTCTACTGTTCCTGGGATGCTGCCTGACCTGCTACGCTTTTCCAGCAAGACATTTTCAGCTCTGATCTCCAGCATCTGCAGCCCTCACTTTCTCTCAAAGAAATCATATAGCAGATTTAAAACTGCATTATCAGTGTGAGTGGAGAAGGCAGAGCTTTTTGTTTCTCTATTCAGTGTTTGTTTGGCCTGTGATATTGTTAATGCAGGTAGCAGACACTGCCCGCAAGCATGTGTGGGTTCTACACTGTTATGGTCCAGCCAAAATCCCCTCAAAACAAATCGAGCAGAACTTTTAAAATTTTATTTAAATGCAAGTGTAAAGTGCTGCATTATAGATGTGATTCAAATGGTTTACTTTTGGGTGACACGGTGGCTTAGTCTGGTTTGATTCCAACCTCGGGCAACTGTCTGTATGGAGTTTGCACGACCTCCCTGTGTCTGTGTAGATTTCCTCTGGGTGCTCCGGTTTCCTCCCACAATCCAAAGACATGCAGGTCAAGTGAATTGGCCGTGCTAAATTGCCCACAGTGTTCAGGGATGTGTAGGTTAGGTGCATTAGTCAGGGGGGTAAATGTAGGGGAATGAGTCTGTGTGGGATACTCTTCAGAGGGTCGGCGTGGACTTGTTGGGCCAAAATGGCCTGTTTCCACACTGTAGGGATTCTAAGATACTAAGGCTTTAAGCAAAATACACTTTTTATTTTTATACTACAGTTTAAGATAGAAACAAAAAAGAATTGGCATAACTCTAACTCCATCAAAATACTTAAACTACTATTTCAATAGTGTTACAATATAGTAGCATTCCATAAACCACACCCTTGGCAAAGGCAAATTTAGCAAAACCGATTTCCCTCACTTGCTATCTCCAGCCCAGGAGAAGGAACAGCGACAGAATGAATCTATCAGCATAGACCGAGCATATGTAATTTTGCAGTAGGATAGAGCACTATCTCACAGCTACAACCCCAAAACCCCAACTTCAACCGAAAGCCAAACTAAAACCCTGGGTGTATATCAGCCTGACTCCACCCACTTGTGTCTTTTGCCTACCTTTTCTTAAAAAACAGCAATCACTCTGCTTTCGGTGGAGCAGCACCTGGGTACCAGGTTTACAACACCTTTTCAAGAGAAACAGCTCAGAACAAGTACCTCTGAAAGGCATATTTTTCACAGCACCTTCAATATTTGCAGTGTCAACAATCTCAATGTTCAAGTATTTCAGCCCACTGCTTGTTAGACATATGAACATGACGGGATCGAGCCATTGATGTTGTGTAGTAATACTGATATTCCAGTCATTCAAATGGGAAATTAAGTTCTTGTCTGCCCTTGTGGGTGGTCAAAAGACAATGGGTCTGTTAAATATTAAAATGGGTGCAAAGTATTCCAACCAGGATTTTAAATTGACTGAAGCCCCTCTTTAGTTCCTGAGATCTGCATTCAGAAATGTAGGGAAATTTGGCACAAAAATAATCCATTACTTCAATCACCATCTGGTGCTTTGTTTCCTGAAATCACTTTAAAATAACTTTTGACCATGGATGGAATTATATAATGACTGTACTGCATTGATTTTCTCAGACTGTAAGATAATGTTGCTTGGTATTCATATCAACCAAGGGTGGTCTTCGCTATTCTTATGTTACTGCATGTGCATGAACCATTACCCAATTCCAATTGCATCCACATGTGAATTTTAGGGATCATTAGTTTTATGTAATTTCTATACTGTGGATTGGCTTGCTCAGCAATATAATGTCATCGTTTCTCTTTAAATACACATAGCATGAAACAAAATTCATGACTTTTTTTCAGAACAAAGGAAATATTTTGCAATTAAAAACAATTCACATGCAATGTTCAATGAAATGCTCACCAAATTCTGTACCATGACATAATTTCACTAGAGCCCATTAGTTGTAGAAGGGATTTCTAAGATGTGCAGACTTCATTATGATAAGCAAAGTATTTTACACAAAGGCTACTTTATCTCTCTTTAAAATAGAAATAATACACATGGAAAGTAAAGAAATCCTCTATACCAATACAATATAAACATTCATTTGATCCATGTTTAATTAGCTTGCTTATAGTTTCCTAGATTTTTAAATACTTTATTCTGGAAATGCAAAATAATTGCTTCTATTTTCTTATAATTACAGATTAGTCATTTAATAAGTCAAACTTTGGCTGCTGTAATGTTTGCAAACTACTTTCACCTCAAGGAGAGAAAACCAAAACATGTTGGTTGACTTGCTTCGGGCATAATGCATGTAGTGTACTCCAATTAAAAGGACATTAGTTTGGGTTCAATGTACATGCACTGGAAGGACACATCTGTGGAAGGATCATGACTTCACAAACCACTTAATGTCTATTTGGTACACACATTTTCATTTTTAATCTTGTAGGTCCTGTTAATTTCCTAAATGATTCCCAGTTGAGCATGAGATCCGTTGCATCATGGACCCCTTTAGCAAAACCTAAAAAAGGTCAACATGGGACTTTATTTTGCTTTAGTATCTGCATTTGTAACTTTAGGGAAAGCATAAAGTTCAAAACCTTTCTTTTGTAACACCAGAAGCTGGAGGAGTGGGAGTAACCTATTCAGCTCATTGAGTCTGCTTGACCGTTCAGTGGTTGATCTGATAAACCTCAACTACACTTTCCTGCTTTTTTCCCCATAACCCTCGATTGCTTACTGATTAAAAATCTGTCTACCTTAGTCTTCAAATAGACTTTAATGACCCAGCCTCAACAGTAAAACATTCTATAAATAAATCTGTACTCGAGTCTAATGATGATGATGAAACCATTGTCAATTATTGGAAAAACCCCATCTGGTTCACTATTATCCTCGAGGGAAGAAAACTATTATCTTAACCTGGGCTGTGACTCCAGACCCACAGCAATGTGATTGACTCCTAACTCCCTTTACTGCGCAGTTAGGGATGGGCAATACATGTTGGTCAACCAGTGATACCCACACCTTAATGATGAATTATTTTAGAAAATTAGTACTGTCTGAGTTAACATGTTGCTTTCCGGGTGTTAGGATTACGGACATCTCTAAACGTTTCAAGAATATTGTTAAAGGTGGTATTGAGAAGCTGGAAATTATTGTACACATTGGTAGGAATGACATTTTCAGGGAAAAGCTGAAAGCAGTACAGAGTGAATTTTAGAGGTTAAGTAGAAGATTTATAAAAAAGAACCTTTTAAAAGTAGCAATCTCTGGTTTACTCCCAATGTCAAACTCAAACGATAGAAGGAACAAAAGGATAAGGGAGATGGTGTATTATTCGTGGATTCATTTTTTGCACAATTGGAATGTCTTTTGGGATGGAAACGAAACCTGTTTAAAATGGATTGGTCTAATCTCAACTGGAAAGACACCAATATCGAAGAGGGAAATTTGCTCATTCCATTATAGAGACTGTACACTGATAGAGA
Organism: Chiloscyllium plagiosum; assembly: GCF_004010195.1. Taxonomy (NCBI): domain Eukaryota; kingdom Metazoa; phylum Chordata; class Chondrichthyes; order Orectolobiformes; family Hemiscylliidae; genus Chiloscyllium; species Chiloscyllium plagiosum. The sequence goes on from NC_057728.1 coordinate 10,943,180, forward strand.
GGGGAGTGGAGGAATTCTAAGTAGTAGTGTACAGTCAGTTCTTCCATAATATGATAATTGTGTTCTTGTGCAACTCAGTGTTATAGAAAAATCACGCTTTAAAAACGGCACTTAAATTGTTGGTGATGTAATTGCGTTACAGCCAACACACGTTTTAGAACATCACCCCTCAGCCTCCAGCACTCCAGGGAAAACAGCCCCTATTCAACCTCTCCCAATAGCTCAAATCCTCCAACCCTGGCAACATCCTTGTAAATCTTTTCTGAACCCTTTCAAGACTAGAATTGCACACAATATTCCAAAAGTGGCCTAACCAATGTCCTGTACAGCCGCAACATGACCTCCCAACTCCTGTACTCAATGTTCTGACATAAAGGAAAGCATACCAAACGCCATCTTCACTATCCTATCTACCTGCAATTGTACTTTCAAGAAACTATGAACATGCACTGCAAGGTCTCTTCATTCAGCAACACTCCCTAGGACCTTACCATTAAATGTATAAGCCCTGCTCTGATTTCCAAAGTGCAGAACCTCACATTTATCTAAATTAAACTCCATCCACCACTCCTCAGCCCATTGGCCCATCTGATCAAGATCCCGTTGTAATCTGAGATAACCTTCTTCGATGTCCACTACACCTCCAATTTTGATGTCAATTGCAAGCTTACTAACTATACCTCCTATGTTCACATCCAAATCATTTATATAAATGATGAAAAGCAGTGGACCTAGCACCGATCCTTGTGGCACACCACTGGTCACAGGCCTCTAGTCTGAAAAACAACCCTCCATCACCACCCTTCGGACCAGTTCTGTATCCAATTGGCTAGTTCTCCCTGTATTTCATGTGATCTAACCTTGCTAACCAGTCTCCCATGAGGAACCTTGTTGAACGCCTTACTGAAGTCCGTATCGATCATGTCTACAGCTCTGCCCTCATCAATCTTCTTTGTTACTTCTTAAAAAAACTCAATCAAGTTTGTGAGACATGATTTCCCACGCACAAAGCCATGCTGCCTATCCCTAATCAGTCCTTGCCATTCCAAATACATGTAAATCCTGTCCCTCAGGATTCCCTGCAACAACTTGCCCACCACCGAGGTCAGGCTCACTGGCTTGTCTTTACCACTCTTCTTAAACAGTGGCACCTCCAGTCTTCCGGCCCCTCACCTGTGACTATTGATACAAATATCTCAATAAAAGGCCCAGCAATCATTTCCCTAGCTTCCCACAGAGTTCTCGGGTACACCTGATCAGGTCCTGGGGATTTATCCACCTTTATGTGTTTCAAGACATCCAGCACTTCCTCCTCTGTAATATGGCACCATCTATTTCCCTACATTCTACATCTTCCATGTCCTTTTCCACAGTAAATACTGATGCAAAATACTCGTTTAATATCTCCCCCATTTTCTGCGGCTCCACACAAAGGCCTCCTTGTTGATCTTTGAGGGGCCCTATTCTCTCCCTAGTTACCCTTTTGTCCTTTCCTTTCACCCTAACAGGAATATACTTTCTCTGAATTCTCATTATCTCATTTCTGAAGGCTTCCCATCTTCCAGCCGTCCCTTTACCTGCGAACATCTGCCCCCAATCAGCTTGTGAAAGTTCTTGCCTAATACCATCAAAATTGGCCTTTCTCCAATTTAAAACTTCAACTTTTAGATCCAGTTTATCCTTTTCCATCATTATTGTAAAACTAATAGAATTATGGTTGCTGCCCCAAAGTGCTTCCCCCACTGACAACTCAGTCACCTTCCCTGCCTTATTTCCCAAGAGTAGGTCAGGTTTTGCACATTAGGCAAACATGAGGACTGCAGATGCTGGAAACCAGACTTTAGATGAAGCAAAAGCCCTTCATCAGGAATGCACGTTTTGCACATTTTCCAGTACATACATTCACATACTGAATCAGAAAATTTTCTTTGTACACGCTTAACAAATTTCTCTGAATCTAAACCCTTAACACTATGGCAGTCTCAGTCTATGTTTGGAAAGTTAAAATCCCCTACCATAACCATTATACTTTCTGATAGATAACTGAAATCTCCTTTACAAATTTGTTCCTCAATTTCCTGCTGACTACTGGGAGATCTATAATACAATCCCAATAAGGTGATCAGCCCTTTCTTATTTCTCAGTTCCATCCAAATAACTTCCTTGGATGTATTTCTGGGAATATCCTCCCTAAGAACAGCTGTAATACTATCCATTATCAAAAATGCCACTCCCCCTCCTCTCTTGCCTCCCTTTCTATCCTTCCTGTAGCATTTGTATCCTGGAACATTAAGCTGCCAGTCCTGTCCATCCCTGAGTCACATTTCTGTAATTGATATGATATCCCAGTCCCACGTTCCTAACCATGCCCTGAGTTCATCTGCCTTCCCTGTTAGGCCTCTTGCATTGAAGTACATGCAGTTTAGTTTATTTGTCCTACCTTGTTCTGTTTTGTTCCTTCCTGTCTTGACTCATTTCACTCACTTCTTTTCTCAACTGTACCGGTCTTAGATTGATCTCTTTCCTCACTATCTCCCTGGGTCCCCATCCCCCATCTTACTAGTTTAAATCCTCACAAGCAGCTCTTATAAATCTCCCTGCCAGTATATTAGTTCCTTTCCAATTCAGGTGCAATCCATCCATCTTGTACAGGTCACGTCTACCCAAAAGAGATTCCAATGATCCAAAAATGTGAATCCTTCTCCCATACACCAGCTCCTTAGTCGCACATTCATAGCCACAGAAGAACCCTGCACTACCTTGCTACCCCTCCTACCTTCCCTGGAGTTAACCCATCTACCTGACTTTATCTGCGCCTTTTCTCCCTTCCTATAACTGCCATGCATCAAACCCCCCCCCTCCCCCCCCAGCTCTTGTAAATTCCTTGTTGTCTCTAACTGCTGCTCCAACCAATCCATGTGCTCTGAATGGATTTGCAACCAAATACACTTCCTGCAGTCATAATAATCAACAAACTCTCCCTAAACTCCCACATTCAACAGGAAGAGCACATCAATCTACTAAAGACCATCTTTGCTCATTCACCATCTGCAGACCCAGAAAATAGCACTGTTTGTTTGCTCTAAAATAGTGCTCCAGGCTTACTTAGTACTTTTGATTGAATTTTAAAAATATAGACACACTCTGATGTCCAGAGATACATGAACTCAAACAGCGAAGGCAGTACGTGCACATATTCACTACTGTCTCAGTTAGCAATGCAGGTTTCTTACTCTCTCTCTCTCTCTCTCCCTCGCTGGCCATGTGGTCGCTGAATTTTGTCTGAATCTTTTTTTTTGTACTGTCCTTAACTTTCTTTTGTTTTGAGCCATGAATTATTGTTGTAAATGTCTGCCATTGTTCTTCAGCTAACGTTTCAGTCAAACATCTTTCCCAGTTCATTCCAGCCAACTCTGCCCACATTCCTTTCGTAATTATCTTTTTTTATTTAAGTTTAGCACTGTTTCTGACCCACCTTTCCCATACTCAAACTGAATGCTAATTTCTGTTTTGTTGGGAATTTATTTACTGAGATCATGACCATATCTGATCCCTGGTTGGACCCACAACATTTTGTTAAGGAAGCTGTTTCAAATACATTTTGAATTTTTCCCCATGGCTACTTCTGACAACCAGATTTTTCTAGTACACGTCAATTTTTAAATCACCCATGATTTAATGTACTGCTTCTTCTACATGCCCCCCCTTATCTCCAGTTGTTTATCCTACTCCCACCAGTGTCATTTTCCTCTAGCTATTTCTTAACTCCATCCATTTAGATTCCAATCCAAGGTCATTTGCTATGGTAGTTATCCTATATACTACTAACAAAGCCACCTCACCAACCTTCCTTCCCTTTGGTCTCTTTTGAACAGTCACAAGTCCTTGAATATTTAGTTCTCAGCTTTGATCTCTTTTAAACATGTTCAGCTGTTTCACCAGCTATTTAGCCTGAATGGACCTCCTCTTGAAGAGGAACAGGCTGCCTTTAAGAAATGCAGGCCAGCAATAGTCACCTTGGCTGTATACACAACAGGGCCTTTCAGTAGTTAAGTTTTGAAACAGGATGAGTGCTACTTGCCTGAACTGAAGGGAGATTGATGAATACATGATCTCCTCGGCTAAAATCAGGCCCTTTTGAATTTCTCCTGATATTAGTTTGTTCTTTGGCGCAATATAACAAGAATCCAAATGTTCTGGATTCAAAATAGGTTCAAGATTCTAAGTTCAAATCTATCTTAGGGGGACAAGTCTGTCCCTAATACCTTGTTTTTATATAAAAACACAAATTGTTTGACAGCCCAGCTCATGCTGGATGTGTCAAATTGTTCAATATTGATATTGTTTTCGAAAGTCTATTAGAATCACCGAAAGAAAAGAATACCATATTGTAAACGATGAGTGTAGTTTGGAGATTATCCTCATGAAACAGCATTAACACACTGTTTGGGGGCAGAGTCAAGATGTGTTTGCCATTGTCCAGGCCATGTCTGAACTGGGAATATTTAACAATGGCAGTGTGTACCCAAAGAGGAACTATTCTACTTTGTCTTTTTCTTTCCTTAGTTAAATGAAGAAATATCAATGATGTTTTGCTTTTAATTCCCTGTCTATTTTGTCAACATATCTGAATGAAAGAATAATTCTTTATGTAGACATTTTACACAACACCCCAGTCATTTCTTTTAGGAACATCAAAAACAAATAACAGAAGTTCTTGTGCTGTAGTCTTATTGTCCCCACCTTCAGTTCAAGTCCCACCTGCCCCAGAAGTGAAATACTGCCAATGTAATCCAGTATACCCAATATAATCCAATATATCCAATGTAATCCAATATACCCAAGCCAATAATCTGGATCCATAAATTCAAATCTTTATGTGGCAGATACTGAATTCAAATTGCTCTTAGAATCTGGATCTAAAAACTAGCCTAAGGACAGCCATTGTTGTGTTAATCCCTAATGACCTTTCTCAGGGAGGGACATCTGTCTTCCTTACCTGGTGTGACCATCATGTGACACCAGACCAACGCCAAAACTGACTCTTAACTGCTCTCTGAAATTGTCCACTCAGTTGATAGACAGATGCTGGCCCATATCCACCGAGGTAATATAAAGATAAAAGCGGAGCTGATTGCACATTGTAACAAACATGTGAAGTGAAGGAATGCATGGGAGTTGTTTGATTTTTTGGCTCTCATGATATCTTGGGTCGTGTTCTTGTATCTTTTAGAGCTTCTTAGATTGCTTGCTTAAATTACACTTTTACAATTTGTTTTGATTGTTATATCGCATTTGAAATGAACTAAAAATAATGAAACAGTGCTATCGCGATTTTTCAAAGTGTCGCTATTGGTTCTGGAAATTCGATATTGTACCGCAGCCCATTCGAAACACAACGTACTTGCTCAGAGACAAGTGAATCAGAAATGCAAAGTCAAAGCAGTGAGTGGTAATGGAGAACCTCACCACCACCACCCTTCCACCCACCCACCACTTTTCAAAATGAGAGAAACATATACGAAATAACAGATTTATTTGGGAATTTACAGTTTTAAAGTCATAAGTGTGACTTAAATCAATACATTGTAAGAAACAGTTAAGCATTACAGTAGATATGCAGGTAAAGCACCAAATCTATTTAATAGCTGTCAGTTTATAACAAGATTTTATTTTTACAAATGCACTCCCTGTATTTCTTTGGAGACTGCAGTGATGTAAGCTCAAAGCCTTGCAAAACCTCTTAGTCTGCTCTGTAATATGGAATTATTGAAATCAAATATTAAGGTAAATACTCATGTTACAAAGTTTGAGGTACCATTTCATGAACACACTTATAAAATTGTCAATAAGTTTATTTATGTAGAAAATATTAAACAACAAAATAGTACACAGCATAGTTTTACAACTATTTTTGCCACACTTAGTGCAAATTGTACCTTTTTCCTGATAGTTTTTATTGTTAGGGGCTTGTATCAAGCCCACATGCTAAGTCTGATTAGTAACTTGCATTATTGAGATTCCAAACATGTATCTTAAAGAGAAGTTTTTGATGTTTTCTACAAATTGTATCTGTGTTTAATTTGGTTAGCCTTGTAGATTTGGTTTACATGTGATTTAAGCAAAAGATCAGCATGGGTGTAAGAAAGCTATCATATAGCTAGTAAAAGATCTCTGAAGAATTATTTTAAATGCAGTGAAAATATGTTCAAATGCCTGAATTCATGACCACCTATTCATCCAATAGTGATTGTAACAATATAAAATTTTAATGTAATGAAAACATGACTAAAATAAATTAGCTAGGAGATATTCGAGCAGATAATGAACTTAATTTTTTTTCTTTCACATATACCAGTACGGTCAATAGAAGGTTCATGATAGTAGACATCTACTTTTTAAAAATAGCTTATCAAAGCTACGTCATTTAAAATATGTTACCATTCATAATGCCACTTAGTTAAATCTTGAGCTCTCTTGATAAAGGAGGAATTAAAATAACTGGTGTATAAGATTGTGTACAGGTACAGTTACAATTATATTCCTAAAGATAAGGGGTCACAAATTTAAGATAGCATCTGAAGCAATTCTGCTTTTTGCAGCTTTCAGTTTAAATACATGTCCTGTTAAATGTACTTTTTTATTTGAAAAATCTACCTGTCTAAAACATATTGTTGGTGTGATATTGGCCAAATACTTAGTACATTTCTATTGCTAATGCTTCTAAGGACACTACTCCACCTGCTAATTTAGTGGTGAGCATTGACCTATTTTTCAAAAAGTAGTATTTCAGCTTAATTAAAATAACTACCACACAAGGTTTGCAGAATCATTATCCACCTATTTCGCTAAGACTTGAGCACCATAATAAAAAACATTTTCAGATCAAATTCGGATTTCTTTTACTAATTTGACAGGATGATAATACCCTGCAATCCTGCCGTGAGCACCACATAACAGATGAGCCTGATCAATAAAGATGGCACCTCTTGAAGGCTTGTTTTTCATAAATGTTAGCTGTGAACAGTTGGCTGTTATCATGTCCAATCTGTGTACAATTTTTTTTCACTGATTTAACTTATTACATAAAAAGTTGTGGTTAAATAATAATTAGTCATCAGGTTATCTTAATATAATATAAAATGAGGTTAGAACTAGAAAACCAGTCCTTACAGATTTTTTGTTTGTTTAAAAATAGAGGAAACTCTGTAGTTCTGAGATTGGAACCATTGCTCAACTTTTGTTGATTGGACTCAGTGCTAGATCTTTTCCAAACAACCTGTTTTGAGTTGCTATTGTAAACCTCCTGAATCAGGTGGGACTTAAACACAGGACACTACCACTTCACCAAAAGGGCCCCATTTAGTTCAGTGTTAACAAGCTTCACATTGTTGGGCTGGGATAGTTTCAGATAGAATCATAGAAGCCTTTATAGTGTGGAAGCAGGCCATTCAGTCCATTGAGTCTACACCATCCCTCCCAACAGCTCCCACCCTTCTACCCTAACCCTGTAACCCTGTGTTGTGATTGAGTTGGTTCCTGCTCTTGACAGCTGCCTTTGCTGAGATCTGCATTGACTGACTGTTTAAGATGAGAACTGATGTACGATTCAGCTTTCATACTTTTAGTACATTTTTAGTTAACTAACTAACCTGCTTACTTTTGTTAATTTGGTTGACAGGTAAAGCATACCCTAATAAGAGGGGTGAACCACTTTTTTCTAAGAATACAAATGCCCAAACAATTTTTAAAAGTGCGTATTGTTCCAACACGGGATTAAAGGTTAAATCTGAAAACTGAATGAAAATTCTGAATTGGAAAGCTTCAAAAATTGCTCTGCAACTCTCATCTCGAAGAAGGATGTCGGTGTATATTGGAAGTATCTTTAATATTACAATTCAGGGTTTACTGAATCAATACCCATATTGTACTGGCATAAATAAATGAGGTCAGAATGAAGAGATCCAGCACAATGTGTGTTTTGTAGCAAACTTCATTTTCGAACAAGAGTATTAAATTATCTCTATTGCCTTGATACAATCTCTCATTGCAAACTATGAAGACATGTTTATTGTTCTATCTGATTTACTTTTAGTCTTGCCTGCAATAGATTATATCAGAAAAAATATGGCCTTTATAAGCATTTTCCAGCCGAGTAATATAGTTGGTAGAGCTTACAAATTTTATGCCGATATCAATACAACTGTCATTATCAGTAGTAGGCAGCAACAATAGCACATTATTCTGAATAGTTCAGTTTGCATTTGCTCTTGTTTAAAGGGTATTACTGTCCTGATAGAAAACTTTGTAAATTAATTTATGTAAACAGGCAGCACTGCTGTGCGTATTGAAAAATGTCATTCTATTGCTATGGTGGCAGGCCAGCTTGCTCATTACAACTGTTCTGTTCAACAGTAATCCATAAAATGGTGACAATGTCATGTCCCTCCTCTTTACGCCTTGCACACAAATATCCGATCATGTATAGAATAAGCAATGGTAGCTGATGGGGTAATAATGGAGAACTAACACAATTTTAGTAGGTAATGCATATGCACAAAAATATCAAAATAAATAGGACAGTGCATAAATATATTACAACATAATAAAATATATTTCTTTTTATATACATCTTTTTGCTAAGAGAGGTAGCTTTTCCACTCCGGCCAGTTTTCATTACAGACTCTGACTGCTTTGGTTTTCTCTCTACAACTATTCTTTTAACTGGAGGAATTAGATGCTTTTTTTGGCAATAATAATTCCTAAATGCTTTGGTGTTATGCAATCAGTGGCCAGGCCCAGTACTGTTGCATCGGTGTTCGAGTTGGTCTCTCGTCTCTGACACCAGAGCTATGATGACATAGGAAGATATGGAGGCAATATTCTTTACTGCAAAATAGTTGTTGAAGCAAAATATATTCTGACAACCGCTCTTGGTGTCCAAAGTAAAAAAAAAATCACATTAGCAAATTCAGTGAGGGGGCTATAGTTCACACGACGGATGTGTCAATGCAGTTCCATCACCATTTTTTTCCATCCATCACTGGATAAGGAAATGAGTGTGAATCTGATTTTTCTCCACAAGAGAAGCAAACCAAATTGAGGTGAGATGAACAGAGTTAGATGATTCACAAATCCAGTATGGTTGGATTTATAGGGCAAAGTGATGTTTCTCCGGTTTACGATACATGTCTCCAATTTTTTTTCCTCCCTTGGGATTGATGCAGTTCTGACAAAAGTGAAAACTGTTTTGAACACAGCTGGCAAAAGAAAACAAACTTGGCTTCCTTACATAAAGTACTTACTGCAGCAACAAGGAATAGCCACAGTGATCTGTTTTAGAGCACAATATACCATGGTCTGCCATTCTGTTAATCCTTGTTCCCACATCAGAATTGCGAACTGCTAGACGAGTAGAGTCCTAGAAATGTACAGCATGGAAACAGACTCTTCAGTCCAACTCGTCCATGCCATCAAATATCCAAACCTAATCTAGTCCCATTTGCCAGCACATGGCTCATATCCCTCCAAACCTTTCCAATTCGCGTACCCATTCAGATGTCTTTTAAATGATGTAATTGTATAAGCCTCCACCACTTCCTCTGGCAACTCATTCCAGTAAGCCCAAAACCCATATAAAGCCAACTTCTTTGCATTAGCAAGTGTTCAGGTGATCTGCGTTATTTACAATACTTTTCTGTGATTTGAAGTGGCAGTCAGACCAGCAAACTGAACCTCATGCACTTTAAATGGGTGCAAAGTACTGCTCCCAGCAAAGTCAAAACTGTTATACAGGTAGCAATATCACCAGGACAACATGTTGTTGCTGCCTTGCATTAAGCAGCGAGACAGCAGAGACAGTGACTGAGTTGATGTTTTAAACATTAGCACCTGTAATGTTACCACTGTCAAGGTTTTTCTCATTTTAGTATAATACACTTATTTTTAACTTGTATGTTTACACAAAATAACAGACTCGGGAAGTTGAAGCTCAAATCTTTTAAACACCATCATTGTCTTAATTTCACTCCTTCAAAAAGATACCTTCCATTCGGTAATACGACATTGTCACTGATGTGGTATGTTCTATTAATGTGACGGTTTCAGAGTTAACAGGGAGAGGAGGGTGATGTTTAGGGATAGCAGCCAGGATTGGAAAATCGAATCTGCCCAGACAGCCACTGCAAAACATTAAGCATTGCAAAACATTTGGTTTCTCAAAACAATGCCATGAGCACTCTTCCCTTCCTATCCTGTACCAGGGGCATATAAGCAATTTCAGATATTCCTTGATGTTCAAACTGTCTGACCTGGACTTTAACATGGCAGGGAAACTAGCAAGCTAATAAAAGAATCATTGCACTCTTAATAGCTGCCATTGATGAGGCAATGAACATTAATTCCTAAAGGTTGCTGGAATTTGTGCTGGTTCATTATCTCCATAGTGATGAATTGCCTCCAGTCAGGTCCCATTCCACACAGTGGGTTAACTTTTTCCTTTAACTTCTGCAAACATCACATCACACCAAGTCTTTACTGGACTTGCATCAGAAGACCAGTACTTGTTTGAGGAACACATTTTCCACAGTAGCCACCGCATCTTCCATAAACCTTTGTGCCATCCTTTAAATAGAAAAAAGAACTGCATTTGTATTGTACCTTTCACAGAAAAATAGAAACTAAGAGCAGAAGTAGACCATTTCTGCCCCTCAAGCGGGCTTTTACATTGCATAGAATCATGGTTGATCCTTCATCACTAAGCCACATTCCTACTTTATCCCAAAATACATCATGGCGCTACAATCTAAAAGTCCCTCTTCCACCCTTCTCTCCCTCCCTCCTGCTTCTGCGATGACAATACAGGGTTTGGGGCCGTATCTGGGTGGGATGCTCTTCAGAGAATGGTGAAGCTTCTAGGGGCTGAATGGCCTCTATGATTTAAGGCCTGTATAACTGGCTTTATGCAGTACTCTAAGTCAGCGAGCATAAAATAATCAGGATTTGGTCATTTCATTGTTATAACTCCATCTTTGACAACACCACAATTTTAACTTGTAATAAATGAACATAGCGTTTTGACTGCAGTTTCAACAAGATACAGCACGTGCAGCTGTTTCTGGCCTCAGCCTCTTACCGGTGATCTGTGTACATTGACTGTAGCGTAATTTCCCTGTGCAATCCATTTTGATGCTTCTGATATTTTCAGGCCAGTACCACTTAGGTTAATGCTAAACTGTCCCTGAAAAGCAATTTGTCCAACATTGATGACATTAACAATTTTAAATAAATAGCTGCTACATGAATGCAATAATAACGCTCATGTTTAAAAATCACCCAACAATTTTAGTATTCCTCAAAGACATGTTTGTCAGAGTAAAGTCACCATAGACCATTGTCCCTGCCACACCACAGGACTCCTCTCTCAGCGAGACAGAGATGAACTAGCAGTGATTTAACCAGAGGGTAACCTTGCTTCAGGTGAGGGGAAGAGGTTAACAAGGAGAATCCTACATAGTAACTTTAGCTGATGCCATAATTGAAACGACACTGTTAGCATCATTCTGCATTGCAAACTAGCTGTCTAGCCAACTGAGCTAACCAACACCACCCCTCTCCACCCCAGTCAGAAGAATGCTAAGAATAATGCTGATTCTTTTCAGAATAAACAGTTTTTTTAATGAATTCTCTTGTGAAAAGTTTTCCACACCACCTTTTTTCAGAGAACTATTCAGAAGAACTAGTTTGCACAAACCTCCTGATTTATTTGCCTGAAGTTTGTATTTTTCTCCCATTTGGACTAGAATTGTCTCCTGAAGGAATCTCATTATATGGCAGGGAGGAAGTTCGTTTACCCATCATTGCCGAAATAAGTTTAATTTTTATTGCTCTTTCATTGTTGAATTCTCATTTCAGGCTAACTTTGACTGAATTGATTTTCCTACTTTAAACTTCACAAGCTTGCTGAACGTTTCTCCCTGCACATCTCTTCAATAGTTTACAATTCACAGCAGGAAGCAATTCATTACATCATTGTGCTAGCTAATCAAAAGGATTATCTAAGATGATCCATTTATCCCTTTCAATGTCTTGTGTAAATATCTATCAATTCCCTTTTTAAAGGCCATTATACATTCTGTTAGAGGTGGGCGAGAGGGTCAAAACATGAGAACAAATATATAAAGTGGATATTTTCCTGAAAGCTCTATTGCTACTATGTTTCTTATGATCATACTTGTATATTCAGTGGTACTGAATCACAATGGGATATTATGAGCATATTAAACTGGCATAGGTAGTGAAATTTCGCCTTTCAACAGATAATAGGAATGGCCTAATATAGGCTTACTCCAAGCTAAAGCGGGTCTGCATTGCAGGCCGGTCACTATCAACAGCAATCTGTAAAAATACACATTCTTAGGATTTTACATTTGAGAGTTTCTGGAATTCAAGGTTGAGTTTAAGATTCAGCGAAAATCTAAAACTAGAATGACCAAGAGATATCTCAGGTAACATTTTGTCAAAGACCTCTTATCCGTACTTAACACCGTATCACTCACGAGCTAGGAATGTGATGGATGCAATCAGAAATAACTCACTGTTCACCTCTTAAGGCCCCCTTTTGAGCCAACATCTACCATTGCAGCTGAACATAAAGATCAAAGTCTGGGAGATGGCCTTGCGCTTGCAGAAAAGGAACAGAAATGGTTACACAATTTTCCATCTTGTGGTCAAGCACTGTGCTTCACCTGTTTTCTTTGAAGGGGAAGACCACAATATCTAAAATAAAATGATCAGAATGAGACACAGATCTGTAATCTTTATTTTGGTCCAGCTCAAAACTGACTCATAAAGCCTGGGAGAAAGTGAGGACTGCAGACGCTGGAGACCAGAGTCGAGAGTGGTGCTGGAAAAGCACAGCCGATAAGGCAGCATCCGAGGAGCAGGAGAGTCGACGTTTCGGGCATAAGCTCTTCATCAGGAATGCCTGAAACACTGATTCTCCTGCTTTTCCAGCACCACACTTTTTTTGACTCTGACTCTGGATTAATAGTCGAGCAATAATATTGCGAGGCCATCACCTCCCCCTACTGATGCTATGTTTGTCCTACTGGTTTGAATTAGTCTTACAACTTTGGTTTCCTCTCAGGTCCCACTTTCTTAAAAACATGGGATCAGATGTGGCCGAGGTTTATCTGCAGTCATTATCAGCTATCTGTTGCTTGGTCAGCCCCCTGCTGCTTACTGCAATGGAAACCACTATCTAGCTGGAGGTGAGTGAGGTTTGAATGAGTGGATCTCACAATAGAGTTAACCCTACTGTGGGGGTAGGCAGGCATAAATAATGTTCTTTACTTCGGACCATTGAGCGAGCGTGCGAATGTACCTTGGAGGGATTTGAGAAAAAAAACACAAAGCAAGTCAAACAATGAATGTAGTGGTGAGCCAGGGGCTTTACAACAGATGTGATGGAGTCAGAAAGCTCGACCTGGGGAGCGGCTGGTGTGTAGTCATCACATGCACAGTGTCAAAATTCTACATCAGTGGAGTAAATTTGTAATGAGCACAACATAAATCAGTTCAACATCACTTGTCTCTTGTTTCCGCTGCATGTAAAGCAGAACAAAAAAAGCTCATTTGTGTTTTTCCTTCATCACTTCTGTTTAAGCTGGAATGGCAGTAAAAAGGAGCCTCAACTCCTGTTTCTAATGCCTGCTAGGCAACCCATTTTGATTAGATTTTATTTCACAAACTCTTAATGTCACAGAGCGATGAAATAATTATCGTTCACTACATTGCCAGGGGATCTTCATGTACACTCTGAAAATATACCACCTTTTTCTCCCCCAACAAAGAGTAGAAAGTTATAAAACGTAAGCTGTAGATCATGGCTTTGTATTGAGTGAGTTGCTGACTATATGCCAATTGTTGTTAGATAAGCTCAAAAAGCTGACGTTGGTAGATCATTTTTAGTCCAAGTAAATTGTCTAGATTATCTACATCGACAGCATGTTTATTCATCATGAATTTTCTGCTCTACACAACTGTTAGTTGGAAGAATGTTGTATCATGGAGATATGTGTGTGAACTCAACACATTATTTTGTGTGACAAGATGTGTTCTGAGGATTTCCCATCACCGTAAGTGGCACCATAACAAATCCTGCTTTCAACTGAGGGATTAAGGCATTCCCAGAGGCACCTCAATGAAAAGTCAGGATACTTGTGACTGCCTGGGAAAACACTCAAACACTGAGTTTCTCAGGGGTTTCCAGCTTAGATCCTCCAGCTAAAACCTAATAGTATTATAGACAGTGGTTCATTTATCTCATTTAGATCTAAAATTAGCCTGAATTTTCATCCTCAAAGTGGGTAGCAGAAGCTGGGGAAAATCCCTGGGGAGAACACCTGACCTGGCTGCACATCTTTGGGAGCAAGTGCCAACAAAGAAGCAAGTTTAATTGATTTTCCCCCATGCAAACTTTGGTTGTGGGTAAAGTGTTGGAAAAGGTTATAAGAGACGGATTAGGGATAGTCAACACGGTTTCGAGAAGGGTAGGTCGTGTCTCGCAAACCTTTTATTGAGTTCTTTGAGAAGGTGACCAGACAGCTGGATGAGAGTAAAGCCATTGATGTGGTGTATATGGATTTCAATAAGGCATTTGATAAGGTTCCCCACAGTAGGCTACCGCACAAATATAGAGGCATGGGATTGAGGGTGATTTAGCAGTTTGGATCAGAAATTGGCTAGCTGAAAGAAGACAGAGGGTGGTGGCTGATGGGAAATGTTCATCCTGGAGTTCAGTTACTGGTGGTGTACCGCAAGGATCTGTTTTGGGTCCACTGCTGTTTGTCATTTTTATAAACGACCCGGATGAGGGCATAGAAGGATGGGTTAATAAATTTACGGATGACTTTAAGGTTGGTACAGTTGTGGATAGTGCTGAAGGATGTTGTAGGTCAGAGAGGGACAATGATAAGCTGCAGAGCTGGGCTGAGAGGTGGTAAATGGAGTTTAATGCGGAAAAGTGTGAGGTGATTCACTTTGGAAGGAGTAACAGGAATGCAGATTACTGGGCAAATGGTAAGATTCTTGGGAGTGTAGATGAGCAGAGAGATCTGTGTTCATATACATAGATCCCTCAAAATCACCACCCAGGTTGACAGGTTGTTAAGAAGGCATACAGTGTGTCAGCTTTTATTAGTAGAGGGTTCAAGTTCCGGAACCATGAGGTCATGCTGCAACTGTACAAAACTCTAGTGTGGCCGCATTTTGACTATTGCGTGCAGTTCTAGTCACCACATTGTAGGAAGGATGTGAAAGCTTTGGAAAGGATTCAGAGGAGATTTACTAGGATGCTGCCTGGTACGGAGGGAAGGTCACACGAGGAAAGGCTGAGGGACTTGAGGCTGTTTTCGTTAGAGTGAAGAAGGTTGAGAGGTGACTTAATTGAGACAGGTAAGATAATCAGAGGGTTAGATCGAGTGGATAGTGAGAGCCTTTTTCCTAGGATGATGATCGATAACGTGAGGGGGCATAGCTTCAAATTGAGGTGTGCTAGATATAGGACAGATGTCAGAGGTAGTTCCTTTACTCAGAGAGTATTGGCATGGATCATCAACTTTACAGGTATTTAATGGTCATTGGACAGGCATATGGATGAGAATGGAATAGTGTAGGTTAGTTGGGCTTCAGATTGGTTTCACAGGTCGGTGCAACATCGAGGGCTGAAGGGCCTGTACTGTGCTGCTTTGTTCTATGTTCTACAACAACCTGAAGTGCTGTGAACTATTTTTTAAAGAAAACAACTGGCTTGAGTCAATAAACTGTAGAGTAGGACATGCCTATCCCACATTGGAACTTAGCAGGTTGGGATTGCAATCGGAACCTCTCCATATCCTTAAAAGGCATTCCTGGAAACTGAAAACACCAGGAATGCAGTCAGTAATCCCAGATTTGGGACCTACCTGTCATTTTAAGGTCATTCTGTCCCAGTGAAAGTCCAGGTCATTTTCCTTTGACATTTTCTACATTTAAATGAGAAGCCTAGTGAACGATGTAGAACCTTGAGATTTTTCATTTATATCACCCATGTTACATAAATTAGTTGCTGAATTTGCTGCGGGCTACTTTATTAAAAGAAGAAAATGCTAAATACTACACACCATACTTTCCCGTGAAAAGTGAGCTGAGACCACTTAACCCACCACCGCCCAACAGCAGGAAGAGTAAACACAGGAGGGCTAAACTTGAAAAAAATTATATTTTTGGTTTCCACGCAACTGCGTTCTTGCCATCACAATGTGGTGATTTGACAAGCCTGGCCTTCACACTGCTCCTGGCAGTTTTGTTTAACTGATTATGTTTTCTGCTGGAGGGTGGGTTTTAGTTGGTGACCTGACATCTGTCTGAAATCTCCATTCGGTCATCCCCTGTGGGCAGTGAGCTGGTCACCTCAAAAACCCTGCCATTCATTAGAGGCCCCAATGGCTGTTCTAGCATTCTCTTCACAAGGCTAAAGAATAACTTTTGTCAACCCTCCTTCCTTTATCTGTTTATTCAAGCAAGCAGCATTGTTATGGGCGCATCCAGGTTTGCAGCCTGTGGCGACACTGCATCAGTTACGCTGAGAAAATCCTTACCTGTTGTGTAAACTCCTTAAAAATACGGCAGTGGATTATCATGTTTGCACAAACAAAGATGTCAGAGAACCTGCAATAAAAAGCCACTGGACTATTTCCAACCCAATTTCAGCACTAGGCGTGCTGATTCATCTGCTTTTTTTACATTTCAAAATAAATAATTGGATTATCTAGTCCTGGGGGGTGTGGCATAGATATAACCACAAATTTATAATGGCCTTGCTTATTCTGAGAAGCTGTGGTCATTGGCTAATTGTTGCTATGCTCTAATTTCCCCCAGTGTGCTGTTGCTCCCCTTTGTTTGCTTGGCTTTGCATGCCCAGCTTTACCAGAACTACAGAGCACTGTGTCCCTTGGACAACTCACTAATGGAGCTACAGTATTGGTTGGGGTAGACAGGACACACCATCAGTATGAGTATCTGAGAGATCAGTTATGGAGTTAGAGAAGACTTCTTCTCTCTAACATTTCTGGGTAGCTATTCAGGTCTAAAGCCTTCAACTCGAGCTCACAGACTTTCACAGAGGATCCGAGGAAGCAGAAGAAAATTGGCCATTGCAAATTCCTGCAGGTTGCATTACGGAATAAAAACAGACATTATGGAAATTTCTGATCATGTGCCTATTTTTTAATAAAAATCTTTAAATGTATCCTTAAACCTAAGATTGCTTTGTAAATTGGAAAAGTAGATTGCTTACTTGGGGACACTTGGCAGCACTGTAACAATCTCCTGCTGTCGCAAATGGCACTGACCTTCCATGCACTGTCTGAGCAAAATGCAAATCTGTAACTGGAAATATTGAGAGGTCACAAGCATATTTCACAATACAGGCATCGTTTTTTTTTAATATGTAATCATGAAGATGTGTTGTGATCAGGATAGAAGGAATTCTTCAAGATAGTGTGCTGGCCCAACTATCTTCAGCTGCTCCATCTGTGACCTTCCCTCTACCGCAATGTCATAAATGGGATGATGACTGTTTGACATTCAACATCATGAACAATGGCCCCGATACTGAAACAGTCTGTGTCCATACATAGCAAGACCTGGATATGGACAATATCCAGGCATGGGATGACAAGTAACATTTATGCCACACAAGGGCCAAGTAATTATCATTGCCAACAAGTGAGAATCTAACCATCACAACTTCAATGGCATTACAATGAACATCCGGGGTGATTACCATTGACCACAAAACTATCCAGAGCAGCAATAGGAGGCTGTGGCTAGAAAAGTAGCTAATGCTCTGATTTCTATGTCAAACTCCCCAGAGCCTGTCCACCATCTCAGGCACAAGTCAAGAGTGTGATGGAATATTCCCCATTTGTCTGGACGGGTGCAGCTCCAAAAACAATCAAGAAGCTTGACATCATTCAGGACAAAGCAGCCCACTTCACTGGCACCATATTCACTCCCTCCAGCACCGCTCAGTAACAGTCTGCAAGAAGCACTGCAGAAATTCATCAAAGATTCTCAGCCAGCACCTGCCAAACCCACAACCAGACCTGCGAGCTCCTTTCCAAGTCACTCACCAAACTGACTTCTGGGTAAATATCCTGGAATGCCCTCCCTAACAGCATTGAGAGTCAACAGCAGGTGGACTGCAATGGTTCAAGAAAGCAGCTCACCACCACCTTCTCAAGAGCAACTAGGGACGGGCAATAAATGTTGGCCCAGCCTACGTTACCCACATCCCACAAGTGAATGTTAATAAAATCCTCTCCTCGTTTTGCCTGAACAACCTCAATGCCTAAAGGCAATTGACTATTCTTAATTACACCTGAATCACACTCCCCCACTCCCCAAAATATGTCCAGCCACCATATCCAGAGACACAGCTTACCTCTATAAATGGGTATCCTGGCTCCCAAAAGCACTGCACAGAAATTGGACCTTCTCTCAGCAGATTTAACATACACACATTGAAGGCCATGTACAGGGATGCAAAACGGCCACATCAGAGGAGGTAAATAAGGATTTAAATGACCAACTACTTCTGTAAAATGCATGTGCACAAAGGCCAGTCTGAATCCACTCCCACACTTTGTGGAAACGGTAGCTGCCATGTTTGAATGGGATTTCCCAAATCCACCTACTTCTGCCATCTGTGCCATGATGGACAAGGTCTCTTCATGATTAAAATGTGGATGTGGACTTCCATTAGATTGTTTCATGGTTATACTGGCAAGGTATTGCAGTACAGCTGACCAGGAACACTTTGCCTGATATTAGAATTACTGGAAAGATTTACACGCTGACAACCAACCTCTTTGGTCGTGTTAAGGCCTCATCTTCCATGGTCAAGTCCTAGGGTGGGACTGGAGAACAGAGCTTCTGGCTCAGAGGTAAAGGCGTTATCACTAAACCACAAGACCCCCTGAATGGTACCCTTCTTTTCTCACTCAGCATTTCTTCCCTTCCGAAATGTAATTGTAAAACAAAATTCACACTGTCACGTCATTTGAAAGAGCACATCATTTGTCCATCGCACCTGTGCTACCTCTCAATATCAGCTTTTCATTTCTCCAGCCTTTTCGCTAATCTCCTTCAATACTTTCTACTCCTTCCCTATATGCCCTTCCAAGGTTTTGTGGATTTGCTTGGACCATTATTTCTGAAGTACAGGTACACAATCCTTTATCCAAAATCCAAAACGCTCTGAACTCCAAAGCTTTTGTTTCTCCATAACAGGGTTGTTTGGCGTGCAAACGGTTTACCCAACTCCACACCCACTCGGCCCATATCACTCAGATGTGACGTCTGGGCGTGGCCCAGCACTGGCAGGCAGCAATTCTGACTCGGGGCTCACCAGGTGCTTCTGCTGCTCAGTAAGAGTTTTTATTTCATTGTTAAGCTGTCACTTAATCTGAAATCTGAAAAATTCCAAATTCTGAAAACCAGCTGGCCCCGAGGGTTTCAGATAAATGATTGTGTACCTGTATTTCACATTGTTACACTCGGCTTGCATAAAGTCTTCGCAAACACTCCTTTCTTTTGTTAATGATAATATTAAACAATAAATGACCGTTCACTAAAAAAACAAAAGAAGGGACTTAGTCACAGCATGGAAACAGACCCTTTGGTCCAACTCGTCCATGCCAACCAGATACCCTAAACTAATCTAGTCTCATTTGCCAGCACTTGGCCCATATCCCTCGAAACCCTTCCTATTCATATACTCATCCAGATGCCTTTTAAATGCTGTAATTGTACCAGCCTCCACTACTTCCTCTGGCAGATCATTCCATACACACACACTACCCTCTGTGTGTAAAAGTTGCCCTTCTGGTCTCTTTTAAATCTTTTCCCTCTCACCTTAAACCTATGCCCTCTAGTTTAGGACTCCCCTAGCTTGGGAAAAACACCTTGGATTTACACCTTATCTGTGCCCCTCATGATTTTATAAACCTCTATAAGGTCACCCCTCAGCCTCCAAACCTCTGGGGAAAACAGCCGCCATCATATTCAGCCTCTCCCTATAGCTCAAACTCTAACACTGGCAACACCCTTGTAAATCTTATCTGAACCCTTTCATGTTTCACAACATCTTTCCTCTAGCATGGGAAGCAGAATTGAAATGCAGTATTCCAAAAGTGG
>NC_057728.1:10964649-10967582 GCF_004010195.1 Chiloscyllium plagiosum
GGGACAGTCAGTGGGCCCTGAGCGGAGCGGGGACGGACAGTGGGCCCTGAGCAGAGCGGGGACGGTCAGTGGGCCCAGAGCAGAGCAGGGGCAGTCAGTGGGCCCTGAGCAGAGCGGGGACGGTCAGTGGGCCCAGAGCAGAGCAGGGGCAGTCAGTGGGCCCTGAGCAGAGCGGGGACGGTCAGTGGGCCCAGAGCAGAGCAGGGGCAGTCAGTGGGCCCTGAGCAGAGCGGGGACAGTCAGGGGGCCCTGAGCAGAGCGGGGACGGTCAGTGGGCCCAGAGCAGAGCAGGGGCAGTCAGTGGGCCCTGAGCAGAGCGGGGACAGTCAGTGGGCCCTGAGCAGAGCGGGGACAGTCAGTGGGCCCTGAGCAGAGCGGGGACAGTCAGTGGGCCCTGAGCAGAGCAGGGACAGGCAGTGGGCCCTGAGCGGAGCGGGGATGGACAGTGGGCCCTGAGCAGAGCGGGGACAGTCAGTGGGCCCTGGGCAGAGCAGGGACAGTCAGTGGGCCCTGAGCGGAGTGAGGATGGACAGTGGGCCCTAAGCAGAGCGGGGATGAACAGTGGGCCCTGAGCAGAGCGGGGACAGTCAGTGGGCCCTGGGCAGAGCAGGGACAGTCAGTGGGCCCTGAGCGGAGTGAGGATGGACAGTGGGCCCTGAGCAGAGCGGGGATGAACAGTGGGCCCTGTGCGGAGCGGGGATGGACAGTGGGCCCTGAGCAGAGTGGGGACAGTCAGTGGGCCCTGAGCAGAGCGGGGATGAACAGTGGGCCCTGTGCGGAGCGGGGATGAACAGTGGGCCCTGAGGAGAGCGGGGATGAACAGTGGGCCCTGTGCGGAGCGGGGATGGACAGTGGGCCCTGAGCAGAGCGGGGATGGACAGTGGGCCCTGAGCAGAGTGGGGACAGTCAGTGGGCCCTGAGCAGAGCGGGGATGAACTGTGGGCCCTGTGCGGAGCGGGGATGAACAGTGGGCCCTGAGGAGAGCGGGGATGAGCAGTGGGCCCTGTGCGGAGCGGGGATGGACAGTGGGCCCTGAGCAGAGTGGGGACAGTCAGTGGGCCCTGAGCAGAGCGGGGACAGTCAGTGGGCCCAGAGCGGAGCGGGGATGGACAGTGGGCCCTGAACAGAGTGGGGACAGTCAGTGGGCCCTGAGCAGAGCGGGGACAGTCAGTGGGCCCAAAACGGAGCGGGGACAGTCAGTGGGCCCTGAGCAGACCGGGGACAGTCAGTGGGCCCTGAGCAGAGCGGGGATGGACAGTGGGCCCTGAGCAGAGTGGGGACAGTCAGTGGGCCCTGAGCGGAGCGGGGACAGTCAGTGGGCCCTGAGCAGAGTGGGGATGGACAGTGGGCCCTGAGCAGAGCGGGGACAGTCAGTGGGCCCTGAGTAGAGCAGGGACAGTCAGTGGGCCCTGAGCGGAGCGGGGATGGACAGTGGGCCCTGAGCAGCGTGGGGACAGTCAGTGGGCCCTGAGCGGAGCGGGGATCGACATTGGGCCCTGAGCGGAAGGGGACAGTCAGTGGGCCCTGATAGAGTGGGGACAGTCAGTGGGCCCTGAGCAGAGTGGGGACAGTCAGTGGGCCCTGAGCGGAGCGGGGATGGACAGTGGGCCCTGAGCAGAGCGGGGATGGGCAGTGGGCCCAGAGCAGAGCGGGAATGGACAGTGGGCCCTGAGCGGAGCGGGGACAGTCAGTGGGCCCTGAGCAGAGCAGGGACAGTCAGTGGGCCCTGAGCGGAGGGTGGATGGACAGAGGGCCCTGAGCAGAGCGGGGATGGACAGTGGGCCCTGAGCAGAGCGGGAATGGACAGTGGGCCCTGAGCGAAGCAGGGACAGTCAGTGGGCCCTGGGCAGAGCGGGGACAGTCAGTGGGCCATGAGCAGAGCGGGGATGGAGAGTGGGCCCTGAGCGGAGCGCGGATGGACAGTGGGCCCTGAGCGGAGCGGGGATGGACAGTGGGCCCTGAGCAGAGCGGGGACAGTCAGTGGGCCCTGAGCGGAGTGGGGACAGTCAGTGGGCCCTGAGCGGAGCGGGGATGGACAGTGGGCCGGAGTGGCCTGGGCGGAGCAGGGATGGACAGTGGGCCAGATTGGCCTGAGCAGAGCGGAGAAGGTCAGTGGGCCGGAGTGGCCTGAGGGGAGCAGGGATTGTCAGTGGGCCAGGGGCCTGAGCAGAGTGGGCATGGTCAGTGGGCCGGGGGCCTGAGCACAGCGGGGATGGATAGTGGGCCGGAGTGGCCTGAGCAGTGCAGGGATGGACAGTGGGCCCGGGTGGCCTGAGCAGAGCAGGGATGGTCAGTGGGCCGGAGTGGCCTAAGCAGAGCAGGGACGGTCTGTGGGCTGGAGTGGCCTGAGCAGAGCGGGGATGGTCAGTGGACCAGAGTGGCCTGAGCGGAGCGGGGATGGTCAGTGGGCCAGAGAGGCCTGAGCGGAGCGGGGATGGTCAATGGGCCAGATTGGCCTGAGCGGAGCGGGGATGGTTAGTGGGCCGGAGTGGCCTGAGTGGAGCAGGGATGGTCAGTGGGTTGGAGTGGCCTGAGCAGAGCGGGAATGGTCAGTAGGCCGAGGTCCTGATCAGAGTGAGGATGGTCAGTGGACCAGTGGCCTGAGCAGAGCAGGGATTGGTCAGTGAGCTGGAGTGGCCTGAGCAGAGCGAGGTTGGTCAGCTGCCAGAGTGGCCTGAGCAGAGTGGGGATGGTCACTGGATCGTAGTGGCCTGAGCGGAGCGGGGATGGTCAATGGGCCAGATTGGCCTGAGCGGAGCGGGGATGGTTAGTGGGCCGGAGTGGCCTGAGTGGAGCAGGGATGGTCAGTGGGTTGGAGTGGCCTGAGCAGAGCGGGAATGGTCAGTAGGCCGAGGTCCTGATCAGAGTGAGGATGGTCAGTGGACCAGTGGCCTGAGCAGAGCAGGGATTGGTCAGTGAGCTGGAGTGGCCTG
>NC_057728.1:10969474-10971674 GCF_004010195.1 Chiloscyllium plagiosum
GAGTGGCCTGAGCAGAGCAGGGATGGTCAGTGGGCTGGAGTGGCCTGAGCAGAGCGGGGATGGTCAGTGGACCGGTGTGGCCTGAGCGGAGCAGGGATGGACAGTGGGTCAGAGTAGCCTGAGCAGAGCAGGAATGGTCAGTGGGTCAGGCGCCTAAGCAGAGCAGGATGGTCAGTGGGTCAGAGTGGCTTGAGCAGAGTGGGGATGGTCAGTGGGTCGGAGTGGCCTGTGCAGAGTGGGGATGGTCAGTGAGCCCTGAGCAGAGCGGGGACAGTCAGTGGGCCCTGAGCGGAGCGGGGATGGACAGTGGGCCCTGAGCAGAGCGAGGACAGTCAGTGGGCCCTGAGCAGAGCGGGGACAGTCAGTGGGCCCTGAGCAGAGCGGGGACGGTCAGTGGGCCCTGAGCGGAGCGGGGATGGACTGTGGGCCCTGAGCAGAGCGGGGACAGTCAGTGGGCCCTGAGCGGAGCGGGGACAGTCAGTGGGCCCTGAGCAGAGCGGGGACAGTCAGTGGGCCCTGAGCAGAGTGGGGACAGTCAGTGGGCCCTGAGCGGAGCGGGGATGGACAGTGGGCCCTGAGCAGAGTGGGGACAGCCAGTGGGCCCTGAGCGGAACCGGGATCGACAGTGGGCCCTGAGCGGAGCGGGGATGGTCAGTGGGCCCTGATAGAGTGGGGACAGTAGGGGTCCCTGAGCAGAGCGGGGACAGTCAGTTGGCCCTGAGCAGAGCGGGGATGGACAGTGAGCCCTGAGCAGAGCGGGGACCGTCAGTGAGCCCTGAGCAGAGCGGGGACAGTCAGTGGGCCCTGAGCGGAGCGGGGATGGACAGTGGGCCCTGAGCGGAGCGGGGATGGACAGTGGGCCAGATTGGCCTGAGCAGAGCGGAGAAGGTCAGTGGGCCCTGAGCGGAGCGGGGACAGTCAGTGGGCCCTGAGCGGAGTGAGGACAGTCAGTGGGCCGGAGTGGCCTGAGCAGAGCGGGGATGGACATTGGGCCAGATTGGCCTGAGCAGAGCGGAGAAGGTCAGTGGGCCGGAGTGGCCTGAGCGGAGCAGGGATTGTCAGTGGGCCGGGGGCCTGAGCAGAGTGGGGATGGTCAGTGGGCCAGGGGCCTGAACAGAGCGGGGATGGACAGTGGGTCGGAGTGGCCTGAACAGAGTGGGGATGGTCAGTGGGCCGGAGTGGCCTGAGCGGAGCAGGGATGAACAGTGGGTCAGAGAAGCCTGAGCGGAGCAGGGATGGACAGTGGGCCGGAGTGGCTAAGCAGAGCGGGGATGGTCAGTGGGTCAGAGTGGCCTGTGCAGAGCTGGGATGGTCAGTGGGCTGGAGTGGTCAGAGCAGAGCGGGGATGGACAGTGGGCCAGATTGGCCTGAGCAGAGCGGAGAAGGTCAGTGGGCCGGTGTGGCCTGAGCGGAGCAGGGATTGTCAGTGGGCCGGGGGCCTGAGCAGAGCGGGGATGGTCAGTGGGCCAGAGTGGCCTGAGCAGAGCGGTGATGGTCAGTGGGCCAGAGAGGCCTGACCGGAGCGGGGATGGTCAATGGGCCGGATTGTCCTGAGCGGAGCGGGGATGGTCAGTGGGCCGGAGTGGCCTGAGTGGAGCAGGGATGATCAGTGGGTTGGAGTGGCCTGAGCAGAGCAGGGATGGTCAGTAGGCCGAGGGCCTGATCAGAGCGAGGATGGTCAGCGGACCAGTGGCCTGAGCAGAGCAGGGATTGGTCAGTGGGCTGGAGTGGCCTGAGCAGAGCGAGGTTGGTCAGCTGCCAGAGTGGCCTGAGCGGAGCGGGGATGGACAGAAGGACGGAGTGGCCTGAGCAGAGCGAGGATGGTCAGTGGGCTGGAGTGGCCTGAGCAGAGCAGGTATGGTCAGTGGGCTGGAGTGGCCTGAGCAGAGTGGGGATGGTCAGTGGGCTGGAGTGGCCTGCGCAGAGCAGGGATGGTCAGTGGGCTGGGGTGGCCTGAGCAGAGCGGGGATGGTCAGTGGGCCGGAGTGGCCTGAGCGGAGCAGGGATGGACAGTGGGTCAGAGTGGCCTGAGCAGAGCAGGGATGGTCAGTGGGTCAGGCGCCTAAGCAGAGCAGGGATGGTCAGTGGGTCAGAGTGGCTTGAGCAGAGTGGGGATGGTCAGTGGGTCGGAGTGGCCTGTGCAGAGTGGGGATGGTCAGTGAGCCCTGAGCAGAGCGGGGACAGTCAGTGGGCCCTGAGC